>NW_028270176.1:31976675-32186675 GCF_037043375.1 Chiloscyllium plagiosum | reverse complement strand
TTAGTCAGGGGTAAATATAGGGTAGGGGTCTTGGTGGGTTTCTCTTCAGAGGTGCGGTGTGGACTTGTTGGGCTGAAGGGCCTGTTTCCACACTGTAGAGAATCTAATTTGATCTTGCTGCCGAATTGTCTACAGTGTCCTGCGAGCAGTATTAATCTGTTTTATCTTTCTCGGCCATTTTCTAACATTAAGGAGCAGTATTTTGTACTATTTTTTTTAAAAAAAGGAAACTCATTGCTGCACAAGTTCAAATTTTCAATTCTCAGCTTCAACTCAAATTTCTGAAACAAAAATACAAAAAGTCAATGCACAATTGGGGTGGCATGGTGGCTCAGTGGTTAGCATTGCTGCCTCACAGCACCAGGGATCTGAGTTTGATTTCCATCTCGGGTGACTGTCTGTGTGGAGTTTGCACGTTCTCCCTGTGTCTGCGTGGGTTTCCTCTGATTTCCTCCCGCAATCCAAAGATGTGCAGGTTGTGGTGGATTGGCCATGCTAATTTGCCCATCATGTTCGGTGCAACATAGTCAGGGATCAACATAGGTCTGGGTGGGTTACTTTTCAGAGGGTTGGTGTGGACTTGTTGGACCAAAAGGCCTGTTTCTTTACTGTAGGGAATCTAATTTAATCTAATAGTGAGGTACAACCTGACTGACAGTACATTATCAAGGACCTCATTGCAGCCGAGTGATAGTGTCCTGGTAATAAAATGAAAAATTCCAATTTGTTATTCAAAATGTATCTGTAGCAGAATATAAAAAGTCAACAAGGCAACATAATTAATATCTCACATTTAAGCCCAATTATCATAGGTCATATTCACCCCATCACACACCATTCACAGACATCAATTGTACAAATCTATTGCTCCTAATTCATGCAGAGTGGGTCAGACTCATCAGAAATGCCAACAGCACCACACATAGAGGGATGTAAGGCTATGTGGTGCCATGTCTTTAATATTTGAATCAGGTTTTGTATTAGCTATTTCAGAGTTTAGCAGCGGACTGATGGGGTTGTGTGTGTAAGGGAGGGTTGAATATTTTTATATTCACCAGCGCTCAGAAACTCTAATAGGGAACATTCATGAGCAACAGAGTTTGGAAATGCTTCCAGAATTGGACAATGTTGCATTCAGTAATGAGAGAAATATTCCCACCCTAAACTCAATACATGAGAGCTACATTCACGGAAGATTAAATGCTTTGAGACCAGGAAATGTCCACGGAGGGATATGTATCACTGGGAATCTGCAGATCCACCTGTGTTTGTTACTGAAATGCAGGGAGTGATTCACGGATGAGAGTGAAGGGGTATTTCAGAGCCCTCTTCAGCTCCTCTCTGAATTTACTCTGGGTCAGGGCATAAAGGGCAGTATTTGTACAGGAGCTCAGGTAGAAGAGCATTGTCCCAGATATGTCAGCGATCATAACAGGATGGTCATAACTGGGGTAAAAATGGTTGTTGGTAATCTTCATCAGTAAGAAAACACTGACCTTAGGCATCCACAACAATATAAAACTGCCCGAGACAACAAACAGCAGGATGATGGATTTCCTCCTGTTGACCATCTCTGCATCTCCTCTCTGGTCCCTGTTACTGGGAGCTCGGAGACCCCTGCGTGCCCGATTTGCCAAGACAATGTGCCTGACGGTCAGAGCATTGAACAGCAGGATGAGGAGGTAGGGGATCAATGGGTTCAGCAACTGGTGGAACCAGAAAAATGCCACCCATCCTGGCAAGGTGAAGAACTCTGGTCTGGTATTGCATCCCCAGGGCACACCATCCAATGTGTCATGTGGTTGGTACTTAAAGTAAAACGGGATGTTCCTGAAAATGTTCACCAGGCAAACAGTGGTTACCACGGCTGCTGCTGTTCTGGCAGAGGAATATCTGGCTTTCAGATTGTGGCAACAAATGACCACAAAGCGGTCAAAGGTGAAAGTGATGGTCAACCAGACAGAGCAGTCGATAGCAGCATAGGCCAACACAGCATTAACACTGCACACGGCTGGCTGGAACAGGAATGAGAGGGGGAAATATGTGGAAGCAAGTGCGTTGAGTATAATACCAAACAAAATGACCAGTAGATCGGCTGTTGCCATGGAGATTAAGTAGAGGGAAGCACCTTTGGTGATGCCGCACTTTCCCCGGAGGAGAAGCATAATTTTCACCAAATCAGCTGCAAGATAAATTAAGAAGATTGTAGATATTGTGGATCATGATCAATGATTGACAGAGTGAACATTCATGTCCATGACAATTTTGGTGGCATAGTAGTAACCTCACCAGAGTAGCAACACAACGTACATGGCTAATGATGTTTTTTTAAATGTTTGATTCAAATCCCATCATTACAAACAGTGAATTCTACTGTTTGGAAGGAAGATTCTAATGGCTGGCATGTAACAACTGCTGACTGTCTTAAAAACCCTTGAGGTTCACCAACATGTGGCTTTCCAAGGGCATTGTGCCATTCTCTGCCCTCTCTCAGGGGCCCTGTCCTTTATTCCTTTCAATATAACAGTGTTATTCAGTGTAAAATACACCATTAACCCCATTGTTGTGACAAAGGGACACCCTGCCAGATCAATGCTGCCCCTCTATCATTGGATTTGTAACCCAGTAAAATTAAAACATCGAATGTTCTTCAATTTTGCTCAGGTGTTCTTAACCAGACCTTACTAGTCATATAGGTAGGACATCAGGCTTATACTTCAAGAAGAAAAAAATATTTTGCATAATGTAACTTTCACAGATCTCTTGGGCATTATAATTAATGTCTACAAATTAATCCCAACCTTTGGTAGACTGTACTGTCACTAACATTGCAGGTTCAATAATGTCCTTATGATAATACAGTAAAAAAATGCACAATTATTATTCATATTGTCACTCTAATAGAACACATTTATTCAACAAGGCAATATAATCCCTAGCTACAATTTAAGCTCCACCATCCCTGATCATACACACCCATTGATGCACGCAAACAGAGATGGGATAAATGTTCTCGAGACTCAGGTTCAAATCCAGCCCTGGATTTTCAATTTAAAAAGAGTCAGCATTTAAGAATTTAATGATAACTATGAAATAATTGTCAAGAGTAAAAATAAATCTTGGTTATGCATGTATTGTTTTGAAAGAAAACAAACGTCCTTACCTTGTCTGGCCCACATAGGCCAGTCAATAGCAGGAGTTACTGGATAAGATCTGCTTCCATTTTTCAGTTGTCTATCACTTAAACTGCACCAATATTTCTCAACCATAATCGCATCCCTCATCTCCACAATATGCTTCCGTAGTATTCAGAATATTCAACTATTGTTTGGCACAGACATGTTGGGCCGAAGGGCCTGTTTCTGTGCTATACTGCTCCTTGTTTGAAAACTAACCCCTGAGTGAGTGATTCTCTCTTATTCTCTCATCCAAAGCTGTATCTTACACAAGGCTCCTTCAATGATTGTGTTTTATATGATGGCATACCCATCAGAGATTGACAGAATTATAGAGCACAGAAGGATCCCAATCCACTCATACTGCTGACTCAGGAAAGAAATATTCAATTGGACTCACAATCTCACTATGCCAATCCTTCCTTACAATTTTTGTTTTTGATTTTGACCTTTTCCTGTACCTATTCCAAACTTCCTTAGGAATTGTTCCCCTTAAGAGCACCTCAGCAGCATTGATGCAGAAAGGGAATTCAAATTATCCCGGCTTGCTGTGTGGAATCTAATTCCACCTCTGGCTCTTTCAAGAACCCGTTCCTCTGGCAAAAGAATGGTCCTGTCATGGAAACACCTCTCGCCTTTTATTGAGCACCATCATAACTTAAATCATCTCCAATACATTCCCACCATCTCTCACAGCTCTCACGTCAATACACAACCTCTTTCACCTACTCACCCCACTGAAGATTCTCACCCTTCACACAATTATCTCTCTGAGTATAATGTATGAAACATTGCAGAGATATAATGTCCTTGCTCCCCACTTTTGGGATTAATACCACTAGGCTTTTGATTTTGTCTGAAACGTCGATTTTCCCGCTCCTCAGATGCTGCCTGACCTGCTGTGCTTTTCCAGTACCACTCTAATCTTGAATCTCTTGATTTCAAAGTCAACTTTCTAATGACTAACCATTAAAAATAGACAGAGTACCATAAATTAAGAAGGTAAGATGATCTCCTCACCTGGAAGACAGACGATTGCAAGGCCTTTTAAGAAAACAAACAGAATCTCTAAAATTATTGGTTGTTGCATGATGTGTGCCTCTATTCGTTGAGTCTACAGGTCAAGTTCAGAAACTGAATTGTAAATGGTTCTTTATGTACACAGTATGATAAACCCCCTGTGACATAGTCCATGTTCTTCCAGTGCACTGAGCAGGCTCATTAAGCAAATTCCTGTGACATTGCACATTCCCTCTACGCTGGCCGTTTGAAAATAGAAATGGAACAAATTATAATCTCTCCCCTTTCATGAACAAATAAGTGCATTTGTTTTTCACTGCTGCTTTGGAAATGCTTGGTTTAGGAAATGGGTTATTCGAATTTCGCTTCTTATGTCAGTCACTGGACGGGTTACTGTGGGTGTAGTGACTGAAGCCCAGAGTTGTGTGAATTTGGTAGAATTTCCCCTTGACATTGTGGGGAGCGGCTAAATTCTAGGCACTAAACCCAGAGAAATATTGTATCAGATCCCACTGTAGAAAGTTACCATTTCAGATACAACAATCTCATTTACTCAAGAAATGTGAGAGTAAGATCCGCTCACTCCAGAACAGGTCTCCAGTGCAACAGACACAATTAATGGCTCCATCTAAAATAAAGTTGACTTTTCCTCGAAATCTCCCTTTAGAAAACCAGCCTTCCTTTTCTCCCAGAGTTCCGTTCAGTTCTCGCCCATGTTGAAGCTCAGATGGTGATGTTTTGGTTGAGTGAGTGTGGCAAGGCATGTAAAGCCATGATGGTAGAACAAGGCGAGGAACGGAACGGCTATGGTGTGACAGAATGGGCTCAGAGGGCTGAATGGCCTTCTCCTTTGATGTCTTTCACCTTTTATACCTGAGCAAGTGAGGAACCGCCTCACATCACAGATTGGCCAACTGTGGTAAAATGTAAGTGGCAAGGAATGAAACATTGCACACAGCAATGAGATTCCTCACCCTACACACAACAGTCAGTGGGTATCAGTTAAAACAAGAATGAATCAACAATGTGATAATGTCCAAGCTGATTGTGCTATGGAACAAGGCCAATCCCAGAATGAAAACTGAATTGATAGATCATCTTGAAACATAAAACATAGGGGCGTGGGTAGTCCATTCATCCCTTCAATTCATTGTCAATCCCATTTGATATGATCATGGCTGATTATCCAACTTGCTCCCCTGTTCCTGCTTTCTCCACATACCCTTAGATCCATTTAGTGCTAAGAACTATACCTGACTCCATCTTGAAAACATTCAATCTTTTGCCCTCCACAGTTTGCTTTAATATAGAATTCCAGAAGCTTACCACACTGTGGTCGAAGACACTTCTCCTGGTCTCAGCCCTAAATAGTTTACCCCGTGCCTTTAGACTGTGACCTCAGTTTTGGAATAATTAATTTTTGGCATTCATTAATCTCGCGGTTTATCACTGCGACGCAGCAACACACGGCATCATAGGCTTTATCGACAATAGAAGTTTATTGGAAAACAGAGAAAAAAAAAACACATATTTAGCACAGAAGGCAGGTTTTCATGAGCTTAAAATTAGATATATTCAACAATATTTGCAAAACTGTCCATGACTGGAGACTCATGCAAAGAGAAATCACACACCACTGATACCTCTTTCAGTTTCTCATTGACTAGCTCCTGCTGGAGTCTTTCCCATGTCTATGGAGACGGCTTCACGATTGTTTTTGGGACCAGGTGGAATGATATTTTCACACAGCTATTCAGTTCTGAAGTTTCTCACGTCTAATGACTGGCGTTTTTTTCATCTAGTTTCTCAGGAATCTCCACAAACAGTTTCAGGAACTGAAGGTGAAACAGCTGGGGAGAGTGTTTGAAAATTTGGAAGGTGTTACCGAGAAAGGGAGGGGTACACATGCTGTAGGAGGTTACAGAGTTAGGGAGGGGGGAGAGGGGCGAGAGGAGGTTGCAGAGATAGGGAGAGGATGTAAGGGCTGGATGAAGTTATAGAGATAGGGAGAGGGTACAGGAGCTGGAGGAGTTTACCGTGATAGAATGCGATGTTGGGGTTGATAAAGGTTTTAGAGAGAGTTGGGAGTGTTGGGAAAGGAGGAGTTGACAGAGTTAGGGAGGGGTGTAGGGGCTGTATGAGATGACAGATTTAGAGAGGGTTGTGGGGACTGGAAGAGTTAACAGAGGTGGGGGATGTTGGGGTTGGAGGAGGTTACAGAGACGGAGAGGTGTAGGAGCTGGAGGGGTTACAGAGATAGGGAGGATGTGTCGAGGCTGGAGATAGGGAGGGTTTTAGGGGCGCACGGAGATTTCAGAGACAGGGAGAAGTTCACGTATGCTTACTCTGCTATCCAACTCAGTCCCCTGTTCCAGGTTTCTCCCTAAACCCTGTGAGCCATTAGCCCTGACAGGAACATTGAATATTGGAGCTTGAGGAGAGTGATGTGGATCACCTTGTGTCAGTTTGCAATCCCATGGTGCATTTCATTGTCCATTGAGGCTGGGAAAAGTCACATGATATTGAAATACTGTTAAAATTTGGAGACAGACAATTGGATTACATCATCTTCCCTCCCTCTGTATTCACAATGCAGTAAAATTAAATCATTCAAAGACACAATGCTTCCTAACCAGCCTTTTAAATAGCCATTTCAGACTCTGCGAATAACTAATTCCAGACACTGGTTTGTGTGGCAAACAAAGGTTTAGCAATTTATTAACAAAGGGGCAATGTTAACAGTAAATATAAACAGCAAAGTAATCCAATTGGTCTACATTTTAAACCCCAATAGCTTTGTTTTCAGTCTCATTCACACAGTAGACAGACAAATTAACACTGTTCAGGGATACATTAAAGAATGTGAGAAAACTGGCCAGATTATTTCAGTGGTTCACTGGATGGTTCATGGGCATGGATGATGGTTTCTTGCTTGACTTTTTGAAGATGTGGATCAGACTCTCCTTTACAGTTCACTCAGATAAAGACAGTCATATTTATAACTTTGTTTTCTGTTCTCTGAGTTCAAAAGAGCTGATTAAGGAAGTTAGGCAGGAAGATTTCAAATCTTTGCCCAACAGCGCCAATAGCCAGATTAACAGAAACACAGTCCAACCCCAACCCAACGTGTGACCACGCCCTGACAGACTGACTGTCTCCTCCATGATATCCCAGTTACCATTCAACACCTGCACTCTGCCTGAGATAAGGTCTTTTCCAGACTTGCTGGAACCAATTCCTGGAGAGTGACCTCATCAATAACCAACTTCTGTTATCTGTTTCACAAAGATGGCAGTTAGGGGCTCTCCCTTCATTGTACAAGATAATGTGAAAGTAGATGAATTGTCTAGAAAGTGAAACCAATTAATTAAGTTAACAACTTAAAGGAAGGTGATAAAAGACTATAAAGACAACAGGAATGATTCAGTGCCAATGGAGGGAGGTTTTGCTTTCTGTTGTCTGTGTGTCAGACACTTGGTGAAGCAATGCATCTTGGGAAATGTGCTTCATCTCACTTTAGGGGGGCGGCATGTAAAGACACTTTTACTTTTATTATTGTCTGTGGACCAAAAATGGGGCAAAACGTTGCTCTATAAACAACTAAACTGTAGTAAATTCTACTCAGTGTTAAAATGATTAGTGGTGCATATTGACAGTTTTATATACATGATTGTCTTTTGGGGCAGCAAGAGAGTGTCTCAAAAACCTTTTGTCTGTGTGAGAGAGTCTGTGTGTTTCTGTGTGCATGTGTGTGAGAGAGACTGAGCATGTGCGTGTCTGTGTGTGTGTGTGTGTGCGTGTGTGCATCTGTCTGCGTAAGACAGACAGAAAGTGTGTGCGTGCACGAATCTGTGTACGTTTGTGTTGTGTGTGAGGGAGAGGACATGTTCAGGCAAGACACCATTTGATTGGTTTTTAATTAGCACCAGTTGTTGTGTGTTCAGGAGAGCTCAGCACAGTGACAATCTCTTGTTTGTTTCCTGGGCAGGTCAGTGCAGCCAAGTGTGTGGAGAATACAAGTGTAAGGGCCAGCCTGTGAAGACACAGCATCCATATCACTCTCTCCTTTCTACATGGGGAACTGAATGAAGACACCCTGGTAGCTCAGCGCTCCCTCTCAGCGTTCCTCTGCTCTCCCTGAAAACCCTCTGGTAAAAGGTACAAATGGAAATCACTTCCACACAAACAGACATGACAAATTTTCAAGCAGTGAATGGGAGACTGAGAATTGGTGTCCCCACAACCTCGTTCATCATCAAACTTTTTTAAGAAATTGAAAGGTTCTGAAAAAGAGCAGCACGTGTTTACTTGATTTTATTTTATCTTAGCACGTAAAATATTTTCCTTCTCTGTCCTTTTTGTGCATCTCTCTGAGTGAACAAAAGTCTTTGAAGTGGAAGAAATGAAGTTACAGTTTGGCAATTTAACACTTTTTTTCAATTTGTTAGCAGTAATTTGTACACAATAATGTTATTTTCACGGTGATGCTAAAAAGGTGCTCATATTCCTTTAATGGGAATTGGATATTTGTGCACAATTGGACAATGTGGTGCTTTCATCAAATGTTCATGTTCTTGAGAACTTGGTGAATAGTGGGGCTGGATTTCCAGTGCACTTCAGTTAGACCACAGCGAGAGTATTGTGTGCAGTTCTGGAATCCACATGATAGGAGGGGTGTGTTTACACTGGAGAGGGTACAGAGGGAGATTTACCAGCGTGTTGTCTGGGCTGGACAGAGTTTCAGTTATGTGGAGAAATTGGACAGAGTGGGTTTCTTTCCTTGGAGCAGAGGTGACTGAGGGGAGATATGATTAAGATGTGTAACTGTATGAGGGATACAGACAGGGGAAACAGGAAGAGGCTTTCCCCATTGATTGGAGGCATGGAGAACCAGGGAGATAGATTTGAGGTCGGGGCAGGTTGTTCAGATGGGATGTGAGGGAAATGCTCTCACATAGAAGTGGGAAAGTGGAACTGACTACCTGTGAGGGTGGGAGAGGCAGAGACCTTTCTAACATTGAAGAAGTATTTAGATGTGCACTTACAATGACGAGATGTTCCAGGATATCAAGCAAGTGCTAGAAAATGGCATGAGAATAGTTAGGTGGTTGCTTTTGACCAGTGTAGACTCGATGTGCTGTTGAGATGATGACTGCCCCATAGAATCAAAAATGTTACTGCCCAATCTCCTAATTTCTTTAGCCCCTTCATTTCTGCCTCTCGCTGCAATTTCTTCCAGCCTCACGATGCTGTAATGTTCTTGGCCACTTCTGGCCTTTGCAGACTTGTTCCTCCAACTCTGCCACCCTACCCATCTACTTTTATGTTTTACTCAGTCACAGGATATTGGTGTCACTATCTGGGACAGCATTTATTGTTCATCATCCCTGAGGATGGGCGACAGACTACTTAGAGTGTGCTCCTATCTCTCTCTCTCTCTCTCTCCATCTGTCCTTTCTGTGCAGGGAACTAAACCAAGATAACTGAGTAGCTGACAGCTCTCCCTCACCTCTCCTCTGCTCTCCCTGAAAACCCCCTGTTGAAAGGGGGTCACATGATATTGAAATACTGTTAAAATTTGGAGACAGACAATTGGATTACATCATCTTCCCTCCCTCTGTATTCACAATGCAGTAAAATTAAATCATTCAAAGACACAATGCTTCCTAACCAGCCTTTTAAATAGCCATTTCAGACTCTGCGAATAACTAATTCCAGACACTGGTTTGTGTGGCAAACAAAGGTTTAGCAATTTATTAACAAAGGGGCAATGTTAACAGTAAATATAAACAGCAAAGTAATCCAATTGGTCTACATTTTAAACCCCAATAGCTTTGTTTTCAGTCTCATTCACACAGTAGACAGACAAATTAACACTGTTCAGGGATACATTAAAGAATGTGAGAAAACTGGCCAGATTATTTCAGTGGTTCACTGGATGGTTCATGGGCATGGATGATGGTTTCTTGCTTGACTTTTTGAAGATGTGGATCAGACTCTCCTTTACAGTTCACTCAGATAAAGACAGTCATATTTATAACTTTGTTTTCTGTTCTCTGAGTTCAAAAGAGCTGATTAAGGAAGTTAGGCAGGAAGATTTCAAATCTTTGCCCAACAGCGCCAATA
Source organism: Chiloscyllium plagiosum (assembly GCF_037043375.1). Classification (NCBI taxonomy): domain Eukaryota; kingdom Metazoa; phylum Chordata; class Chondrichthyes; order Orectolobiformes; family Hemiscylliidae; genus Chiloscyllium; species Chiloscyllium plagiosum. Next base: position 32,176,353 of record NW_028270176.1, on the reverse strand, counting down.
GCCAGATTAACAGAAACACAGTCCAACCCCAACCCAACGTGTGACCACGCCCTGACAGACTGACTGTCTCCTCCATGATATCCCAGTTACCATTCAACACCTGCACTCTGCCTGAGATAAGGTCTTTTCCAGACTTGCTGGAACCAATTCCTGGAGAGTGACCTCATCAATAACCAACTTCTGTTATCTGTTTCACAAAGATGGCAGTTAGGGGCTCTCCCTTCATTGTACAAGATAATGTGAAAGTAGATGAATTGTCTAGAAAGTGAAACCAATTAATTAAGTTAACAACTTAAAGGAAGGTGATAAAAGACTATAAAGACAACAGGAATGATTCAGTGCCAATGGAGGGAGGTTTTGCTTTCTGTTGTCTGTGTGTCAGACACTTGGTGAAGCAATGCATCTTGGGAAATGTGCTTCATCTCACTTTAGGGGGGCGGCATGTAAAGACACTTTTACTTTTATTATTGTCTGTGGACCAAAAATGGGGCAAAACGTTGCTCTATAAACAACTAAACTGTAGTAAATTCTACTCAGTGTTAAAATGATTAGTGGTGCATATTGACAGTTTTATATACATGATTGTCTTTTGGGGCAGCAAGAGAGTGTCTCAAAAACCTTTTGTCTGTGTGAGAGAGTCTGTGTGTTTCTGTGTGCATGTGTGTGAGAGAGACTGAGCATGTGCGTGTCTGTGTGTGTGTGTGTGTGCGTGTGTGCATCTGTCTGCGTAAGACAGACAGAAAGTGTGTGCGTGCACGAATCTGTGTACGTTTGTGTTGTGTGTGAGGGAGAGGACATGTTCAGGCAAGACACCATTTGATTGGTTTTTAATTAGCACCAGTTGTTGTGTGTTCAGGAGAGCTCAGCACAGTGACAATCTCTTGTTTGTTTCCTGGGCAGGTCAGTGCAGCCAAGTGTGTGGAGAATACAAGTGTAAGGGCCAGCCTGTGAAGACACAGCATCCATATCACTCTCTCCTTTCTACATGGGGAACTGAATGAAGACACCCTGGTAGCTCAGCGCTCCCTCTCAGCGTTCCTCTGCTCTCCCTGAAAACCCTCTGGTAAAAGGTACAAATGGAAATCACTTCCACACAAACAGAAATGACAAATTTTCAAGCAGTGAATGGGAGACTGAGAATTGGTGTCCCCACAACCTCGTTCATCATCAAACTTTTTTAAGAAATTGAAAGGTTCTGAAAAAGAGCAGCACGTGTTTACTTGATTTTATTTTATCTTAGCACGTAAAATATTTTCCTTCTCTGTCCTTTTTGTGCATCTCTCTGAGTGAACAAAAGTCTTTGAAGTGGAAGAAATGAAGTTACAGTTTGGCAATTTAACACTTTTTTTCAATTTGTTAGCAGTAATTTGTACACAATAATGTTATTTTCACGGTGATGCTAAAAAGGTGCTCATATTCCTTTAATGGGAATTGGATATTTGTGCACAATTGGACAATGTGGTGCTTTCATCAAATGTTCATGTTCTTGAGAACTTGGTGAATAGTGGGGCTGGATTTCCAGTGCACTTCAGTTAGACCACAGCGAGAGTATTGTGTGCAGTTCTGGAATCCACATGATAGGAGGGGTGTGTTTACACTGGAGAGGGTACAGAGGGAGATTTACCAGCGTGTTGTCTGGGCTGGACAGAGTTTCAGTTATGTGGAGAAATTGGACAGAGTGGGTTTCTTTCCTTGGAGCAGAGGTGACTGAGGGGAGATATGATTAAGATGTGTAACTGTATGAGGGATACAGACAGGGGAAACAGGAAGAGGCTTTCCCCATTGATTGGAGGCATGGAGAACCAGGGAGATAGATTTGAGGTCGGGGCAGGTTGTTCAGATGGGATGTGAGGGAAATGCTCTCACATAGAAGTGGGAAAGTGGAACTGACTACCTGTGAGGGTGGGAGAGGCAGAGACCTTTCTAACATTGAAGAAGTATTTAGATGTGCACTTACAATGACGAGATGTTCCAGGATATCAAGCAAGTGCTAGAAAATGGCATGAGAATAGTTAGGTGGTTGCTTTTGACCAGTGTAGACTCGATGTGCTGTTGAGATGATGACTGCCCCATAGAATCAAAAATGTTACTGCCCAATCTCCTAATTTCTTTAGCCCCTTCATTTCTGCCTCTCGCTGCAATTTCTTCCAGCCTCACGATGCTGTAATGTTCTTGGCCACTTCTGGCCTTTGCAGACTTGTTCCTCCAACTCTGCCACCCTACCCACCTACTTTTTTGGAGATGGTTTCAGTTGGACTTCAATTGATGGAGCAGCAATTGGCTCAGTTAAAATCCATCTGATTGTTTAATTGTTTTCTTCAGTAGAAGATTGTTTCAATTTGATAATCATCACAAAAGAGTTTGATGTGAACTTTACCACCTGTTTGAGAAATAAAATGTTCCCTGTGTTTTTTTTTTAAATTTCAATTGCAAGTCCAATTTCGGTGCTACTTAATATTCAAAGCAGAGTTGCGAACTCCCTCTTGACAAGATAAAGGACAGCAGTCTATTTTTGGAACGTAAGTCCAGGATGCCAACCCTCCATGGACAATAATATATTGAGTGGTTGACATGTGAAAGAAAACTGAAAGAAGTTGGATAATGAAAAAAAGTAGAAAATCGAACACTGCCAGAATAGTGATTGGAAAGCAAGTACAAGTATTATCTTAAGGAGCATTCTTTAGGGAGTGCTGTTTACAATCCTTTTGCATCTCCATGTGGAATATGCCAGTGTTGTGGGGCTGTACAATGTAATGTGAATGATTTTTAAGAGAGTATTTAATAGACTGGAACAGACACCAGATGTCACACACGGTGTTTATGATCATGTATAAAGGAGTGTTGATTCTTATCCCAGGAGCTCAGTCCAGACTCCAAGCCCTGCGCGAGAGTTAATGAATGAGATCACCCAACATTAACAATGCAAGGACCAATAATTCTGCAGATCTTATTCGCTTTCTTCCATTTCTTTGCAATTGTCTGTGTTCCAGGTGAGGAGATCTTCCCCGTTACTGAATGTGGTGTTTATAGTTCTGTCTGTGTTTTATGGTGAGATATTTGATGGATTTCTTTGGAACCGAGATGTGGGTGGACTGCTTGAAGGAGTGACCTTGGGGAAGCTGCAGTGCCATTTTACTGGAATGTTACCAGGAATGAGAATCTTCAGTTGTATGGAGAGAGGAAAGAGGTTGCCCAGTGTTATTACAACTGAACATGATGAAGGTGGGTATAGGGACCATGGGCAGAGGAAACCCTAAACCTGAAGACCATTTCCCTTGAGCCTGCTTCACCAATAAATCAGATCTTGGCTGATCGGAACTTCCTCACATCCTGCTCTTTCACTGCAATCCTTGATTTCCCCGACTGACCAAAAAAATCCAAAATGAAGGATGAGAAGATGGCTGTAGGAGCTGCTCCATTTTGAGGTATTTTAGGTGTTGGAAGTCACTTCCTCGAATTCCAGGAGCAGAAATTACTGTTTTGTATGCTGTTGCATTGTTTTGGAACTTCGGGGAAAAAAAACCCTCAAAAAACAGCACTTTCAAAAGACAGAAAGACAGACAAAAGGCAGCGAACACATTGTCAGTGAGGGAGAGAGGTAACTGGCCCAGCAGTGAATCTGCACAGTTGCTACCTTTGCTGTTTGAGTTCCTGTATCTCTGGACATCAGAATTGGTCGAGGAAAAAGTTTAAAAAGTGAAATTCACAGCTGACCTTGAAGGAACCTATGTGGGAGAGCTCACAGCACAGGAACAGATAAGTGCATAGTTTTCAATGTGTAATCTTGCTATATGGTTGCTGTACTGAATAGAATGGGTTCTTTCTTGATTTTTAATTTTATTGAAATCTGCCTCTTGATTAAATTTTTAAAATATAAACCAGAAGTACTAAGTTAGCCTGGAGCACTGTTTTTGTTTAGAGCAAACAGATAATGCTATTTTCTGGATCTATTGATTGTGAAGGAGCAAAGATGATCTTTTTTAGAGTTACATGCTCATCCTGTCAGATGTGGGAGTTTAGGGAGAGTTTCCATGTTACTGATTATTTTGTCTGCAGTAAGTGTGCTTGGTTGCCAATTCTATCAGATCGCATGGATTGGTTGGAGCAAAAGTTAGAGGTAATGAGGAATTTACAAGAGCTAGAGGGTGTGATGGATGACAGTTATAGGAAAGGAGAAAAACGGCAGATACAGTCAAATGGATGGGTTAACTCCAGGAAAGCTAGGAGGGGTAGTGCAGGTAGTGCAAGAGTCTCCTGTGACTATCCCCATTTCAAACAAGTATGCTGTTTTGGAAAATGGAGGGGGTGATGGACTCTCAGGGGAACGTAGCATGAAAGCCCAGTTTCTGATATTGAGACAGGCTATAATGCAATGAGGGGTAAGTCGGGTTCCAAGCAATCAATTGCGATAGGGGAATGTACAGTCTTAGGCACGGACAGACATTTCTGTGGCCAGCAGCAATAAATCAGAATGGTGTGTTGCCTCCCTGGTGCTAGGATAAAGGATGTTGAAGAGAGGGTGCAGAATGTTCTCAAAGAAGAGAGGGGCCCGGCAGGATGTCATTGTACACATTGGGACCAACGACATAGGATGGGAAAATGATGAGATTCTGAAGGAAGAATGTATGAAGTTGAGCAGAAATGTTTTAAAAAAACGAGGTCCTTGAGAGTGGTAATATCTGGAATACTCCCGGTGCTACGAGCTAGTGAGAGTAGGAGTAGGAGGAGAGAGCAGATGAAGTCATGGTTGAGGAACTGGTGCATGGGAGAAGGTTTACACTTTTCAATCATTTGAATCACTTCTGGGGTAGAAGTGAACTGTACAAGAAGGATGGATTGTACCTGAATTGGAAGGGGTCAAATATACTGACAGAGAGATTTGCTAGAGCTGCTCAGGAAGATTTAAACTAGTAAGGTGGCGGGGGGGTGGCAAGGGTGGTAGTAAGGTAGCATCACACCCTCTAGCTCTTGTAAATTCCTCATTGCCTCTAATTTTTGCTCCAATCAATCCATGCGATCCAATAGAATTGGCAACCAAACACACTGCAGACAAAATACTCAATAACATGAAAACTCTCCCTCAAGTCCTCCAGCCGACAGGTTGAACATGTAACTCTACAAAAGACCATCTTGCAGATAATGCATTGAGAACTTTAATCTCCCATCATCCATCAGCATTCCATTCAAATCAAATTCAGAATGCTAGGATAGGCATAACATCTGTCATTTGCTCTCGATGTGAAATCAAATACCTCATGCGGTTTGCCACATGGTCATTTCACCTTCACTCTCTTCTTAGTCAAGAATATATTGGTTCGAATTTGTAATCATTCACTCAGTGCATATTTATCTTGTTATACAAAGGAGAGTTCTGTGTGGAATCAATTAGAATGAGGCAGTTTTGTCCAACTTATAACTAGCTCATCCCAATTGCATGTTGCGGATTTATAACTCCCATTCAGTATAGCTTTCTCCCCCTACTCAGTTGTTTTGGTTCAATTGTTTGCATCAGTTGAATTTCAAAATTCTGTGTTCAGAATTAACTCCAGAATTTCAGCACAATTCTAAACTTTGCCCTGCTGAGCAGTACTGATGGTGTGCTAGTCAGTCTGAGATGCTGATTCCACATGCGGTATCAAGCCAACACAGCTTCTGCCTGCTTTATTGGATATTAAATATCCCAAGGCACCAGTAATACTTGGTTTCCTCACCAATCCCTCTCCCTCAATCAGCATCACACAAAAAATTAACAGCAACTATCTATAATTCTGGCTGTGGGAACTTGGTCAATCTTGGTTATGCCCTTCCTTAATTAGAAAATTTATCATTTCTAAGACATACATCGTAGATGATAAAGTATTTCTAGGCATCTGGTGGTTATCCATTTAAAATCCTTCTTGTACTTCTTGCAGTAACTGTCCCTGTCTTGTTTTTGATATTGATGCCTACTGCAGCAGTGAAGGTTCATGATCTCACATGTAGAATAATTTTTCAATGTCTCTTCCAGCTAACTTAATGACGATTGTGATTCTCTCTCGTGGAAAGTGTGGCATCACCAAAGGTATATCCACCTACCTCATTTCCATGGCAACAGCAGATCTTCTCGTCATTGTATTCAGTGTAATACTCACAACACTTGGTTTCAAATATTTCCCAGTTTCCTTCCTGTTTTACACAGCGGTGTGCAGTTTTAACATCATCATGGGCTATGCTGCTATTGACTGCTCCGTCTGGTTGACCATCGCTTTCACCATTGATCGCTTTGTGGCCATTTGTTGCCACAATCTGAAAGCCAGGTATTGCTCTGCCAGAACAGCAGCCTCAGTGGTAACCATTGTCTGGTCAGTGAGCATTTTGAGAAACATTCCATTTTACTACAAATACCAATCTTTGGGCACATGGGGTGGTGTGCCCTGGGGCTGTGGCATCAGACCAGAGTTCTTCATCTTGCCAGGATGGCTGGTGTTTTTCTGGATCCACCACCTGCTGAACCCATTAATCCCCTACCTCCTGATCCTGCTGTTCAATGCTCTGACTGTCAGGCACATTGTCTTGGCAAATCGGGCACGCAGGGGTCTCCGCGCTCCCAGTAACAGGGACCAGAGAGGAGATGCAGAGATGGTCAACAGGCGGAAATCCATCATCCTGCTGTTTGTTGTCTCGGGCAGTTTTATATTATTGTGGATGACCAAGGTCAGTGTTTTCTTACTGATGGAGATTACTAACGCCCATTTGTTTCGAAGTTATGACCATCCTGTTATGATCGCTGACATATCTGGGAGTATGCTCTTCTACCTGAGCTCCTGTACAAACACTGCCCTTTATGCCCTGACCCAGAGTAAATTCAGAGAGGAGCTGCAGAGGGCTCTGAAATATCCCTTCACTCTCATCAGTGAATGTATCCCTACATCAAAATAAGAAATGCGGTTGAGACGGGAGCACAGTTTATGTCCCTCGCTGAGGTCTCTCTAGTTTCGGGACTTCACCTGAATTTCCCTGTTATGTTCCGTGCAACTGGGAGAAGAGAAGAAATTGTTTTCTTCATCCGTGAGATGTACACGTGTGTGGCTCGACAGGAGGACTAGTTCATGTCTATTAGTCCTTTCTCTGGTTATTTCTCTATTACTGTTCTCTAGCCCTTGGACCAAGAGAACACATCACCCCTTTCCTTGCGAGAGTGAGAAGTCACATGACAGCAGTTTGCAGTCCAACAGGTTTATTTGAAATCACAGGCTTTCAAAGGGCTGCTCCTTTGTCAGGTGAAGTCCTTCCCCAGCCCAACAACACCACTTCCACATCATTTCTTTGAAAAACAGAGTTGTCCAACCGTCTTAAAAAAATTACGGTCAGTTTGTTAAAGCTGCATTGATGCGTGGGCACATCTCTCTTCCTATGAGATTTCAGATAGTTGATGTCACTTTGACCCACTCTGCTTCTCAATGTGGAGAGTGTGCATTCTCCACCCTGCACGATATCCCTTCCAGCACAGACTCTATTGCAATTGTCCAATTCGCCCTGAAGCCCTGTGGAGTGCAATGTCTTTTGGATTGTATTTTAATATTCAGCCCTGCGGACGGTGGTCTGGATTCCCTGCTGGGCTGCATCCTGACCAAGAGTATGAGAACGGTCTGACTGGAAAACTTCCCTCACCTCCTTTTCTCTGCTTTATTACACATTGGAGGTGATTCTGTCCATGTCTGAGAGAGTATTCATGAGGCAATGAATAAAAAAATGAACAAAAATGCATGCTGTCAATATTATGTCTCCATTTTACTTCATTCTATTTCCCAACCTCACATGATCTACAATCAAACACACTTAAAATGGTCTTCAGGGAGAAAAGAACATCTCAGGGTTTAAGGTGATACTTTCAACATGAGACACATCATTGAAGCTGTTCCTCTCTCCACACATTCATAATTTGTCTGCATCTCTTTTACTTTCATTCCTTTCTCATTCCCTCCATCTGTTGTTTCTACATTAATTCACTACTGTTTAGGGGCGGCACAGTGGCTCAGTGGTTAGCACTGCTGTCTCACAGCACCAGAGTCTCAGGTTCGATTCCAGCCTCGGGGCGACTGTCTGTCTGGAGTTTGCACGTTCTCCCCGTGCCTGCGTGGGTTTCCTCCAGGTGCTCCGGTTTCCTCCCACATTCCAAAGATGTACAGGTCAGGTGAATTGGCCATGCTAAATTTCCCATAGTATGAGGTACATTAGTCAGAGGGAAATGGGTCTGTGTGGGTTACTCTTTGGAGGGTCGGTGTGGACTGGTTGGGCCGAAGGGCCTGTTTCCACGCTGTCGGGAATCTAAACTCATTCGACGGACATCAGTGGGATTGGATAGACTGACATATATTACCTATCCCTAATTATGCAGGGGACAGTTTAGAGTGAAGCACATTGCAGTGGGTCTGGAGTCACCTATAGGTTCAGACTGAGCAAAGACGGTAGGTTTCATTTCCCTGAAGGGAATGAGTGAACCGAATGGTACTTTATCCCCCAACAATCAAGGACTGTTCCATGTTCATCCTGAGGTTCTTAGTTCCAGATTTGTATTGAAGGGAAAACTCCATGGTAGGATTTGGACTCAGATCCCCAGAACATTATTAGTGTCATCGGAATGAACAACCCAGTGATAACAAGGCCATCACCTTATCCTACGTTCCCTTCCCTTCCTCTCCTTTTATCTCCACTGAACCCTTCAGGTCTCTCTTTCTCTTATTCTCTCCCTATCTGATGACAATGTAGTCAATTAAATTAAGATGAATATTTTGGAATTGATTGATATTGATGTTGTCACATGTACCGAGAAACAGTGAAAAGTGTTGTTTTCCATGGCTGTACAGGCAGATTGTACCATACAAAGTGCATCAGGGTAGCAGAACCGAGTGTAGTATACAGTGTTACAGCCACAGAGAAGGTGCACGGAGAGAAATCGTCATCAACATTTGAGCTGTCCGTCCAAAAGTCTGATAACAGCGGGGAAGAAGCTGTTCTTGAATCTGTCTGAACATGTATTCAAACGTTTATGTCTTTTGGCTGACAGAAGGGGATGGAAGAGTATAACTGGGGTGGGAGGGCTGTTTGATTGTGATGGTTGCTTTCCAGACACAATGGGACAAGTAGATGGAGTAAGTGGATTGAAGGCTGCTTTGTGTGATGGACTGGGCTGTATTCACAACACTCTGCAGTTTCACACCACCTTGGGAGAAGCAGTAGCCACACCACACTGACATGCACCCAGGCAGCGTTCTTCCTGTGGGAAATCTGTAACAATTGTCCTAACGCTGTGTCGCCTCGCCCTCAGTCTCTTTTGTGTGTTCTGTCTCAATGCTGCTTGAGATCCGACCGACAATGACGGTGTCATCAGCAACCTTGTAAATGGAGTTGGGGCAGAAAATGGCCACACAGCCGTGAGTGATGAAGGCGCAGAGTAGAGGGCTGGGTATGCAGACCTGCTGGGCCCCGTTGTTGAGGGTGACGCTGGAGAAGACGTTGTCGCCTTGTCTTACCGATTGAGGTCTGTGGGTCAAGAAGTCGAGGGTCCCGTTACAGAGGGGGATACCAAAACCGAGGTCTCTGAGCTTCGAAATGAGTTTGTTTGGAATTATTGTGTTGGAGGTTAAACTGTAGTCAATGAGTAGGACAGTGACATAGACCTCCTTGTTAACCATTTGTTTCAGTAGTGAGGGTAGGGCCAGGGAGATAGCTCCTGCCATTTACTTGTTGTATTCAGAGGCAAATTGGAAAGGATTGAGGCATTCTGGGTAGCTGGAGCTGATGTGAGTAATGACTGACCTCTCAAAGCGCTTCATAATGCTGGAGATCTGAACCACTGGGAGATAGTCATTGACACACACTGCATGATTTTTCTGTGGCTTTGGGATCATGGTGTTTTCTTGAAGCTGGTGGGACATTCAGGTCATATTTAAATATTCAGGAACTGAATCTTAAAGGCTTTACATTCTATCAAAAAGACAGGCTGGTGGGCAGATGGGGTGGGGCTTCCGCATCAGTAAGAAATGAAATTAAATCAAAAGTCAGAAAAAAGTAAGGTCAGATGGTGCAGAATCTGAGGGGGTAGAATTGAAGAACTTCGAAAGTAAATCAAATCCACAGTTGGAGATACGTACAGCCCTCCAAACAGTTGTCAGAAGCTGTGTCGCAAGATACATCAGGAGATAGAAAATGATGTGTAGGAAAGGCAAAGTTACAGTGATCGTGGGGGATTTTAATATACAGGTTGGGAGCGGATTGCAAGGAAAGGAATTTGTGGAATGGCTCCGAGATGGCTTTATGGAGCAGGTCATGGTGGGGCCCACTCAGGAACACGCAATTCCAGATTCAGGGATGTGCAACGAGACAGACTTGGTCAGGGAGCTTAAGGTGAAGGAACCCTGAGGAGGCAGTAACCGTAAAATGACCGAATTCGCTCCACAATTAGAGAGGGAGAAGGTAGAATCTGAGGGAACATTAATACAGCTGAATAAAGGCAACTGCAGAGACCTGAGGGAGGAGCTGGGGAGAATGGACTGGGAGTGGGGCCTAAAAGGAAAGAGAGTGGAACAGCAATGGCGGGGGTTTCTGGGAGTAATGCAGGAGGCACAACGGGGACTCATCCCGAGGGAAAAGAAGCAGGGTACAGGGAGGATGAGGAAACCATGGCTGACCAGGGAAGTCAGGGGTAGCATCAAAGCAAAAGGGAAAGAATATAATATGGGGAAGGGCAATGGGAAACCAGAGGATTGGGAAGCTTACAAAGACCAACAGAGAGTACCAAAAAAAGATATAAGCAGGAAAAAGGTTGCATTTGAGGGTAAGCTAGCCAGTAACATAAAGGAAGACTGTAAGAGTTCCTTCAGTTATATAATGGGCAAAAGAGGCAAAAGTGGACATTGGGCCACTGGAAAATGACGGTGGAGAGATAGTATTGAGAACAAGGAAATGGCTGAGGAACTGAATAATTATCTCACGTCAATCTTTATAGTGGAAATCATGCATAAAATCCCAAAAATTCAAGAGAGAGGTGGCAGGGCTGAGTATGGTAGCCATCGCCAAGGAGAAGGTGATAGATAAACTGAATGGCCTGAAGGTGGATAAATCACCTGGACCAGATGGGCTACACCCCAGAGTTCTAAGGGAGATAGCTGCCGAGATAGTGGAGGTGGTAGTGGCGATCTTTCAGAAATCACATGAATCAGGGAGGGCCTCAGGGGATTGGAAACATCACAAATGCAACACCTGTTTAAAAAGGGAGTAGGGCAAAAGATGGAAAATTACAGACCAATTAGCCTAATTTCGGTTGTGGGTAAGATCCTGGAAACCATTGTGAAGGATGAGACTTCCGAATAATTGGACGTAGATGGTAAAATAGGTTTCATCAAGGGGAGGTCATGCCTGACAAATCTGCTAGAATTCTTTGAGGAAGTAATGAGCAGGTTAGACCAAGAGGAGCCAATGGATGTTATCTACCTGGACTTCAAGAAGGCCTGTGACAAAGTGCCACACAGGAGGCTGCTGGGTAAGATAAGGGTGCATAGTGTTCGAGGCAAGGTGATAGCATGGATAGAAGCCTGGCTGTCTGGCAGGAAGCAGAGAGTAGGGATAAAAGTGTCCTTCTCAGGATGGCAGCCGGTGAGAAGTGGTGTTTCGCACAGCTCAGTGTAGGGACCACAACTTTTCACTTTATACATTAATGATCTAGATGATGAAGATTCTGTGGTTGAGAGCAAGACTCCTGGATGGTATGTTGCCAATCGGATGCCAGGGTCAGCGATGTCTCAGATCGAATCTTCAGGCTTCTTCATGGGAAGGGAGAGCGGTCAGACATTGTAGCACCAATAGCATAGGTAGGGGAAGAATGAGGACCAGAAAAGTGAATCGAGGGAGTTAGTTTGGAAACAGAATGGCAGGATGAACAGAGTGGTAAACTCAGGATTGCTACCGGTACCAAGGGCTCGTGAGGCTAGGAATAGAGAGTGAGTGCAGGTGAACAGATGGCTTCAGGGCTGGTGCAGGTGAGATGACTTCAGCTATGTGGATCATTGGGATACCTTCTGGGGAAGGTGCGGCATGAACAAGGAGGACAATTTGCACCTGAACTAGAGGGGCACCAATATCCTGGGCTGGAGGTTTGCTGGAGCTCTTCGGGAGGGTTTAAACTAGATTGTCTGGGGGCTGGGAAGTGGAGCTACAGATCACAATAACCAGCCAGACAGTGCAGAGAGTTGGAATAGGCAAAAGGACAGTCAGTGTGATGGGTTGACATTTGTCTATTTTAATGCAATAAGTATCAGGAATAAGGGTGATGAATTCAGAGCATGGGTCAGTACTTGGAACTATGATGTTGCAGTCATTACTGAGATTTGGATGTCACAGAGACAGGAGTGGTTGTTGGGTGTTCCAGGGTTTAGGTGTTTCAAAGGGAAGAGGGAGGGACCTAAAAGAGGTGAGGGAGTGGCATTGTTAATCAAGGATAGTATCACAACTGCAGAAAGAGAGGTTGTCGAGGAGGGTTTGTCTGCAGACTCAGTATGGGTGGAAGTCAGAAACAGGAACCAGGAAAGGAGCAGTGACTTTATTGGGAGGCAGATTTTGGAAATGTGCAGAAGTAACAGGGTTGTTGTTAGGGGTGACTTTAACTTCTCCAATATTGATTTGAATCTCCTTAGTTGAAATAGTTTGGATGGAGTAGGTTTTGTCAGGTGTGTCTCAGAAGGATTTCTGACTCAATATGTAGATAGGCTGACTGAGGGGAGGCCATATTGGATTTGATGCTTGGCAAAGAACCAAATCAGGCATCATATCTCTCGGTGGAAGATCATTTTGGTGATAGTGCTCACAAATCTATGGCCTTTACTATAGTCATGGAGAGGGAAAGGAACAGTCAGTATGAGATAGTATTGAATTGGAGGAGGAGGAATTATAATGCTATTAGGCAGGTACTGGGATGCCTAAATTGGGAACTGATGTTCTCAGGGAAATGCACAATAAAAACATGAAAGTTGTTTAGGAAGCACTTGCTGATAGTGCTGTAGAGGTTTGTCCCACTGAAGCAAGGAAGGGGTGCTAGGGTGAAGGAAGCTTGGTTGACAAGGGATGTGGAACATCCAGTCAAGAAGAAGAAGGAAGCTTACTTTAGGTTGAGGAGGCAAGGATCAGACAGGGCTTTAGAGGGTTACAAGTTAGCCAGGAAGGAACTGAAGAATGGGTTTAGGAGAGCGAGAAGGAGGCATGAAAAAGATTTAGCGGGAAGAATTAAGGAAAACCCTAAGGCATTCTCTATTAATGTGAGGAACAAGAGGATGGCCAGAGTGAAGGTAGGGCCAAGGGAAGGAACTTGCTCCTAGAATCGGAGGAAGTTGGTGAGGTCCTTAATGATTACTTTGCTTCAGTATTCACGACTGAGAGGGATCTTGATGTTTCCTAGGACAGCATGAAACAGACTGATATGCTAGAACAGGTTGATGTTAGGAAGGAGGATGTGCCGAAAATTTTGAAATATGTCAGGATAGTTAAATCCACTGGGCCAGACGGCATATAACCCACGTTGCTACGGAAAGTGAGGGGAGAGATTGCTGCACCTTTGGCTAGGATCTTTGCATCCTCACTGTCCACTGCAGTAACGCATGTGATTGGAGGGTGGCAAAATTTATTTCCTTGTTCAAGAAAAGGAATAGGGATAATCCTGTGAATTACAAACCAGTCAGCCTTATGTCGGTGGTGGGCAAAGTATTGGAGAGGATTCTGAGAGACAGGATTTATGATTACTTGGAAAATCATAGCTTGATTAGCGATAGTCAGCATGGCCTTTTGAGGGGCAGGTCATACATCGCAAGCCTTAGTGAATTCTTTAAGCACGTGACAAAAGCATATTGAATATACAGCAGTGGATGTTGTGTACATGGATTTTAGCAAGGTGTTTGATAAGGTTCCCTATGGTAGGCTCATTCAGAAAGTACGGAGGCATGGGATACAAGGAAACCTGTTGGTCTGGATACAGAATTGGTTGGCCCACAGAAGACAGAGTGAGCTAGTAGATGGAAAGTATTCACATTGGAGCTCGGTGAGCAATGGTGTTCCACAGGGATCAGTTCTGGTACATCTGTCCATAGATCCCTCAAAGTTGCCACCCAAATTGATTGGTTTGTTAAGAAGGCGTATGATGTGTTGGCTTTCGTTAGCAGGGAGATTGAGTTTAAGAGGCGTGAGGTTATGCTGCAGCTCTTTCGAGCCCTGGTTAGACCACACTTGAAATATTGTGTTCAGTTCTGGTTGCCTCATTATATGGAAAGATGTGGAAGCTTTAGAGACGGTGCAGAGGAGATTTCCTAGGATGCTGCCTGGACTGGAGGGCATGTCTTATGAAGAAAGGTTGAGGGAGCTAGGGCTTTTCTCATTGGAGTGAAGAAGGATGAGAGGTGACTTGACTGAGGTTTACAAGATGTTGAGGGGCATACATAGAGTGGGTAGACAGAATACTTTTCCAATGACAGAAAAGTCTATTGCACAGAGGCATAATTGTATGGCAATTGGTAGAAGGTTTAGGGGAGATGTCAGAGGTAGGTTCTTTACACAGAGAGTGGTGGGTGTGTGGAATGCACTGCCAGCGGTGGGAGTGGAGTCAGATAGATTCGGGATATTTAAGCAACTCTTGGATAGGCACATGGATGATAGTACAATGAAGGGCATGTAGGATAGTCTGATCTTAGAGTAAGATAACAGGCTGGCACAACATCAAGGGTTGAAGGGTTTGTACTGTGCTCTACTGTTCTATGTTCTATGTTCTAACTGAGGGCATTCTGGCTAAGTTTGCAGATGATATAAAGATAGGTCGAGGGAAGGTAGCATTGAGGAGGTAGGGAGGCTGCAGAAGGATTTGGACAGGTCAGGAGAGTGGGCAAAGAAGTGGCAGATGGAGGACAAGGTGGGAAAGTGTGAGGTCATGCACTTTGGCAGGAAGTATGGAGGCATGGACTGTTTTCTCAATGGGGAGAAAGTTCAGAAACCTGAAGTGCAAAGAGACTTGGGAGCTCAAGTTCAGGATTCTCTCAAGGTCAACTTACAGGTTGAGTCAGTAGTTAGGAAGGCACATGCAATGATGGCATTTATTTTGGGAGGACTTGAATATAAAAGCTGGGATGTACCTCTGAGGCCCTATGAGGCTCTGGTCAGACCACATTTGGAGTATTGGGCCCCATATCTCAGGAAGGATGTACTGGTCCTGGAACGTGATCACAATATGTTCTCGCGAATGGTCCCAGGAATGAAAAGCTTAACATCTGAGGAACGTTTGAGGACTCTGGGACTATACTGAATGGAGATTAGAAGGATGAGGGGTGATCTGATTGAAACATACAGAATACTGAATGGCCTGTACAGAATCGCTGCTAAGAAGATGTTTCCAATGGGTGGGAGAGTCTATGTCCCGAGAGCACAGACTTCGGGTACAGGGAAAACCATTTACAATGGAGATAAGGAGAAACATCTTCATCCAGAGACTGGGGAAACTGTGGAATCCATTGCCACAGAAGGCTGTGGAGGCCACGTCATTGAGTGTATATATAAGACTAAGATCTATAGTTCTTGAATATCTCCTCGATACTCAAGAAAAACATGGGGGGAAACCTGGAGAATGGGATTGAGAAACTTATCAGCCATGATTGAATGGTGGAGCAGACTCGATGGGCTGAATGGTCTAATTCCTGCTCCTATGTTTTATGGTCTGTGTAAGTTCATCACGGTGTAAGGGACCGCTCCTCAGGGAGATAGTACAGGCCTTTGGTGAATGTACAGTGTGGATTCAGCTGAATGACAGGAGGAGATAAAGGGTGGGATTATGTGTGTGGAAAGGGGGAATCAGGAACGGGAGTGTGGGTGAGGAATGGAGTCTTAACATTTGAGCCAAGTGCATTGAAAGACTGCCATGATAAAGTAGATCATTCAGACAGAGTGGGGATCTGGAAACCTTCCCCCCAATCACTAACCATGCTGGGAATGAATTGCATCATGCATTGTTAGCACGGACACAATTCTCTTGTACAAACAGACAAAGGGCGAGTGAGGAAAATTGAGCTGCACCATCTGACTGAATGATACGCTGTACCAGTGGGCTTCAGAATTCACCCTTTCTGGGTCTCTGAAAGTGGGGTCCAACTGTCCCTTTCAACAGGGGGTTTTCAGGGAGAGCAGAGGAGAGATGAGGCAGAGCTGTTTGATCTCCTCTGCTCTCTCTCCAGTGCAATTACATCCCTCCGGAAATGTGCAGTTTGCTGTCTGTGGTCTAACCAAGTTTATCCCACTGTGCACTGGCAATCAAGCCCCACTATTTACTGAGTCATCAAAAAGGTGAAGGTTTATTTAAAGCAACAAATTGTCCAACTATACACATCGTATTAAAAGAATATGGACCTGCAGCTTTCTTTGCTATTTAACTGTTTAATATAATCAAACCAGTTTAAACCAATGACAAACATTGCTGTGTTGAATTGCCAACCTGTAATGAAAGTTTAATTGTTAGCTCTTTTATGTAATCCCATTCAGACAAGCAAAAACAGAGAAGAGACAAATATTATGTTTTGTTATAAAATTTCAAGCAGGAAACCCTACTCAATAGTTCCCGTTGAGATGGCAGAGACTGATATGTTGTCCTCTTTCAGATTCTTTCGATTCCTTCCAAATGTTTGATGATGACATGAGTTTGTAGGAACAGCAATTCTCAATTTCCCATTCGCTGTTTGAAAATGTGTTGTTTCTGTGTCTCTGGAAGTAACTTCCAATTGTCCTTTTTAACAGAGGATTTTCAGAGAGAACAGAGGAACACTGAGAGGGATTACCGATCTACCAGGGTGTCTTCATTCAGTTCCCCAGGCAGAAAGGGCAGAAAGTGATACGCATGCTCTGTCTTCGCAGGCTGGTTCTGAACCCTGTATTCTCCACACAATGGGCTGTCGTGAGTGAGCAAGAGATTGTTACTTTGCTGAGCTCTCCTGAACACACAACTGGTGGATGTTGTAAAAAGAATTCAAATAGTGTTTCTGATCAGAATGGCACTGAATGATCACACACATACACACACACGCACACATACACACACACACAAACATACGCACACTTCTCACACACACACACACAAACACACACGTACACTCATGCAGATACACACACACACACACGCCCATATCCATCCACTCACACACGGACAAACACAGACTCTTTCTGTCTCTATTTTTGGATTAGTTTCTTCTTTAAAGAGAAAACAATGAATATAAAACTCACAATTTTGATGGTCGTTCTCTTGTCCATTTCCTACACAGTGTCCTTTTGTTAAAAGCAACACCTTTTCCTACTTGGACCCATGAACCAACAAAACAAAAGTGCTCTTTTGAATCCACCACTGTGAACAGAAATGTGGAGGAGACGGTGTTGGACTGGGATGGACAAAGTCAGAAGTCACACAACACCAGGTTATAGTCCAACAGGGTTATGGAGCGCTGCCCCTTCATTAGATGAAGGGAGAGTGAAGCTCACGGACAGAGAATTTATGGACAGAAAGATCAAGGGGATGCAGAGAGATCAAAAGATCACACAAGTCCCTGCAGGTGACCAAGGGTGTTAGACAGTGTGAGGAAAGTGTCATCAGCTGAAAAACGAGGGAAGGGATACCCTATAATCCAACTAAATGAGGCAGAGAGATAATGACAAACAAGTTAATAAGAAGGTGGTGCTGGAGACAAACCAAATGATTGAAATAACATGGAACACAAACAGAAGCTGCTGGAAAAGCTCAGCAGATCCAGCAGCATCTGTGAGGGGAAGCAGAGGAAGGGTCACCGGACCTGAAAGGTTACCTCAGATTTTTCAGTAGAAATTGGCAAATGTTGGGTAGTATCCAATCTTGTGTTGTTGTAGTGCCTGCACAGTCTCGCTAATATACCATGCCTCGGAGAATCCTTACCCATAGATGGATTCAAGTGATAGAGTGCCCTTCATCGTCCAGTACTTCCCTGGAGCAAAGAGACTACACCATGTCCCTCACAGCCTTAAACACGTCATTAACGACAACAAACATCTCACCAAGGGTCAGCCCTTCACCTCCACTTCTCACCTTCAAACAACCACCAAATCTTAAACAGACCATCGTTCCCAGCAAACTGCCCAGCCTTCAGGATCACATTGATCAAAACACCACAAAACCCTGGCACAGCACCCTCTGCAAAACATGTCAGATCATCGACATGGATACTACTATCACACTTGGGAACACTACCCACCATGTGCATGGCAGGTACTCATGTGACACAGCCATAAGACCATAAGACCATAAGACATAGGAGTGGAAGTAAGGCCATTCGGCCCATCAAGTCCACTCCGCCATTCAATCATGGCTGATGTGCATTTCAGCTCCACTTACCAGCGTTCTCCCCGTAACCCTTAATTCCTCTAGACAACAAGAATCTATCAATCTCGGCCTTGAAGACATTTAGCGTCCCGGCTTCCACTGCACTCCTTCCACAGGCCCACCACTCTCTGGCTGAAGAAATGTCTCCGCATTGTCAGCATTGTCTACCTCATACACTTGAGGTAATGATGCCCTGAGGCTTGGTATATTTGTGAGATCATGCAGACACGACAACAATGGATGAATGGACACTGAGCAACAATGACCCAGTCAGAACTGTTCTCTCCCAGTCGGGGGACAGTTCAGTGCTCAAGGACATTCAGCCTCCCATCTTCGGGTAAGCATCCTTTGAGATGCACAATAATGCGGAATCGCTGAACAGAAACTTTGAGGCAAGTTCTGTATCTATGAAGAGGGCCTCAATTGTGATCCTGGGTTCATGTTGCACTACATGTGACTCCAATGTGCTGTTCTGTGTCTGTAAAATCTTCCTTACTATCCAGTTTTGACACCATCACCTTGATAATTTGTTATGATCCCATCACCAGAATTAGTTTGTACAGTTTTAGATGGCATGTTACTTAGGATACACACTTGGCATGTGACTCTTTTACCCATCAAGTTACTCCAGCTGTTTAGTTGCTCTCCAGCACAATGTGATATTTGATTTTTTTGGAATTATCTCTCTGCCTAAATTAATCAGATCTTAGACCATCCCTTCACTTGTTACTCAGCTGTTGACACTTTACTCACAATGTCTGTCCCTTTCGATCACCCACAGAGACTTGTTATGCAGCCTGTCGACACTCCCACTCACACCATGTGTGTAAGATGTTTATATCGGTCTGCCTATAAATTCTGTGTTCTGTGTGTTTCCCTCCTCTTCACCTGATGAAGGATCAGTGCTCCGAAAGCTTGTGATGTCAAATAGCCCTGTTGAACTGTAACCTGGTGTTGTGTAGATTCTAACGTTCTCCACCCCAGTCCAACACTGGCACCTCCACATTGTAATGGACAGAGATGAACGACTTTGTCTTTAGACACGGAGAGAAGAAGAGGAAGAGAAACCTGGAGGATTCAGTGAAGGTAAAAGGAGTGGGAGAGAAGGGAAGTTAGGATGAGGTGATGGCCTTGTGCAGTTATCACAGGCTGTTCATCCAACCACTCAGAAAATGTTCTGGGAACCTGAATCCAAATTTCACCAAGGAGATTTCCCAACACTAAAAATCTGGAATTAACTGGCCCGGTGGCTCAGTGGCTTGCCATGCTGCCTTATAGCGCCAGGGACCCGGGTTCGATTCCCACCTCGGGTGACTGCCTGTGTGGAGTTTGTACATTCTCCCCGTGTCTGCATGGGTTTCCTCCAGGTGCTCCGGTCTCCTCCCACAGTCCAAAGGTGTGCAGGATAGGTGAATTGGCCACGCTAAATTGTCCCATAGTTTTCAGGGATATATAGGTTAGGTGCCATCAGTCAGGGGTAAATATAGGATATAGTGGAATGGGTCTGGGTGGGTTTCTCTTCGGAGGGTCACTGTGAAGTTGTTGGGGCGAGGGACTGTAAGGATTCTATGTAATGCGTAACCTTGGGGGCATCATGGTGGCTCAGTGTTTAGCACTGCTGCCTCATAGCACCCAGGTTTGATTCTAGCCTCAGGCCACTGTCTATCTGGAGTTTGCACATTCTCTGCCCGGGTTTCCTCCAGATGCTCCAGTTCCCTCCCACAATCCAAAAGACGTGCAGGTCAGGTGAATTGGCCATGCTGAATTGCCCACTGTGTTAGGTGCATTAGTCAGGGGTATATACGCAGCAGGGGAATGGGTCTGGGTGGGTTACTCTTTGGTGGGTCGTTGCGGACTTGTTGGGCTGAAGGGTCTGTTTCCTCACTGTGGGGAACCGAATCAGGTATCTCAAAAGGAAGATTTTACAGACATAGAACAGTATAGTGGGGTTATGTTCAATGTGACATGAACCCAAGATCAGAGTTGAGGTTTTCTGCATGGTTACAGGACTTAGCTATCAGTTTCTGCTTGGCAATTCTGTGTTGTTGTTTACCTCGAAGGCTGCGGTGGAGAACACATACCTGAAGATCAGAGGCTGAATATTCTTTACCTCTGAAGGAGGGAGCAAACATTCCTGTCTGGGACATTGTTGCACGGTGTCCATTCATCAGTTGCCATAGTGTCTGCCTGGTCTCGCCAATGCAATCAAAAGAAACATTCCTTGGTTTTTGGCAGATACAAAAAGCTCTCGTTCACTCATCTCCTTCAGAGCAGGGAGAACGGCCATTCCTGCGCAGTCTGACCCTACATGTGGCTCCAGACCCACAGGAATGTGCCTCACTCTGAACTACTCCCAGGAAAGTTAGGGATGGGTCATAACTGCTGGTCTAACCAATCCCAGTGATATCCCTTGAATGAATGAACACAATTGTGAATGAATGACAGAACCAACAGATGGACAGAATGAGAAAGGAATGGAAGTAAAAAGAGAGATGTGGACAAATTATGAATGTTTGAGGGGAGAAATAGCTTCCATGAATTGTCTCATGTTGAACGTATCATATTAAGCATTAAATGATTTGTTTCCTGGTGAATATTGTGAGTGTGCTTGATTGTAATTCATCTGACATTTGTAAAGGGAATCAAGGAAGATCAAGACACAACATTCATAACATGCATTTTTCCTCAGGTTGTGTCTACACGAATTAGGATGGCAAATTTGTGAAAGGATAGAAGTCAAACAAAGACACAATGCCCACAAGATGTATTTTTCTTCACTTTTATTTCTTTCCCCCTGAGTACTCTCTCACACATGGACAGAAGCATCCCCAATGTTTTGTGAAGGAGAGAAAAGGAGGTGAGGGAAGTTTTCCACGTCCCATGGCTCAAATAGACAATTTCGCCTCTTCATCTCTTTACGTGGAGAATAACAGGGAAATTCAGGTGAGAGGTGAAGATTGGAGAGAGCTCAGAGATGGGCACAAACTGTATGGGATGCTTCAGTCTCAATCACTTTTCTTATTTTGATGTAGGGATACATTCATGGATGAGAGTAAAGGGATATTTCAGAGCCCTCTTCAGCTCCTCTCTGAATTTACTCTGGGTCAGGGCATAAAGGGCAGTGTTTGTACAGGAGCTCAGGTAGAAGAGCACAGTCCCAGATATGTCAGCGATCATAACAGGATGGTCATAACTGGGGTAAAAATGGTTGTTGGTAATCTTCATCAGTAAGAAAACACTGATCTTGGTCATCCACAACAATATAAAACTGCCCGAGACAACAAACAGCAGGATGATGGATTTCCGCCTGTTGACCATCTCTGCATCTCCTCTCTGGTCCCTGTTACTGGGAGCTCGGAGACCCCTGCGTGCCCGATTTGCCAAGACAATGTGCCTGACAGTCAGAGCATTGAACAGCAGGATCAGGAGGTAGGGGATCAATGGGTTCAGCAACTGGTGTAACCAAAAAAATGCCACCCATCCTGGCAAGATATAGAACTCTAGTCTGTTGCCACAGCCCCAGGGCACACCACCCCATGTGCCCAAAGATTGGTATCTGAAGTAAAATGGAATGTTCCTCAAAATGCTCACTGACCAGACAATGGTCACCACCAAGGCTGCTGTTCTGGCAGAGCAATATCTGGACTTCAGATTGTGGCAACAAATGGCCACAAAGCGGTCAATAGTGAAAGTGATGGTCAACCAGACGGAGCAGTCAGTCGTGGCATAGCCCATGATGTAGTTAGTACGGCACACTGCTGTGTAAAACAAGAAGGAAACTGGGAAATATTTGAAAGCCAGTGTTATAAGTATAATGTTGAAGACAATGACCAGTAGATCAGCTGTTGCCATGGAAATCAAATAGAGAGAAGTACTCTTGCTGATGCCACACCTCCCACGAGAGAGAATCACAATCGTCACTAGGTTAGCTGCAAGAGACATTGACAAGTTATTCCATATGTGGGATCATGAATTTTCAGTGTCACAGTGGGCACCCAGATCACAGAGACATGGTTCCAACAACAAGTACAGGGAGGAGTTCAAATGGATAACCACCAGATGTGTCATGGAACTTTATCTTCTACACTTTGAGCAAAGATCACTTTATAATTCAGGAAATGAGTACCCAACATTGAACAACATCCGATAAGCAATAATCTCATTAATTCAAGATATTTCTTGCTCCCTTAGTGTGGGATATTGATTGAGCAAGGGAGATTAGTGAGGAAACCCAGGATTACGAGTGTGTTGGGATCTTTCCTATCCAATAACGCAGGCAGAAGTGCCTTTGGCTTGAAATCACATCCAAGATCAGCCTCTCAGACTGCCCAGTACGCTGGCAGCATTACTCTGCAGGACAGCGTTTGAATAATGTGCTACAATTCTGGAATTCATTTTCAACACAGAATCTTCAGATTCAACGTTTACCACACATTGAACCAAAGTTCATGAATAGGGTCAAAAAGCTAAACGAAGTGGGAGTCACCAATACATAATACACAATTTGGAGAGCTAATTACAAGATTGCCTCATTCAAAGTGGTTCCACACAGAACTCTCCCTTGTACAATGAGATAAATGCGACCAGAGTGAATGACTACAGACACTAGTCAATTTATTCATGACTGAGAACAGACAGGAGTTGAAATGACCTCCTAGAAAATTCCTGTGAGGTGTTGGAATTCACACCCAGAGTAAATGACTAAAGCTATGGCTGGGTATTGAATTGATGATACAACCGGAAATTGAGTTTGTTTTTTTTGTTCAGTCTTGACTTAAGGGTGTAGCTGTTTGTTCCAGGTAGACTTACTCATCCCTAGTTGCCCCCTTGAAAAGGTGGGGGGGGGGTGAGCTGCCTTCTTGAACTGCTGCAGTCCATGTGCTGTGGGTAGACCCACAATATCCCTGGGGGAGGGAATTCCAGGATTCTGACCCAGCCACACTGAACGAACAACGTGAAGCTTCCAAGTCAGGATGATGAGTGTCTCGGAGGGGAACTTGCAGGGGGTGGTGTTCCCATGTATCTGCAGACCTAGTCCTTCATCATGTCTTTGGAAAGTGCTGTCGAAGGAGCCTTGGGGATATTTCGTGATTGCATCTTGTCGATGGTACACACTGCTGTTCCCATAGTCCTGCACATTCTTCCACTCCAGAATGAAAACAAAATTCCACCTAGGGTGCCCGGAATGAATCCCTCCCTCCCATTCCCTTCAGCAGTACATCCCAGTCTCTAACCACTCACTACCATGAAACAGTGTTCCTTCAAAGCTCATTTGTTCCTCTTGTCCATTGTATTCTATCTAACAATCCCATCCAGTCTGCAGGTTGGCCAGTTAGCTTTACATCATTGACACCAGCACATGTAGGGCTTACCACAAAGGCAAATTCTTTCTGTCAGAATTGGATTCCATTGTTCACTCCTGCAATGTTATAAATTACACAAGTGCCCAGCGTTCCGTGGGGATGCATAGACTGATAGAATGATAGAACATAGAGGGATCCTATTCAACTCATACCTCTGGTCCTGAGAGGGAACTTTCTACCTCATCATTCTAGTATCTCCCACACTTTATATGTACTCTACCTGAGATGATGTTTCCTCTGATGGGGGAGTCTAGGACCGGGGGTACAGTCTAAGCATAAACAGGTGAAAGTTTAAGACTCAGATGGGGAGTATTATCTTCTCTTTGAGGGGTGTGAGCCTTTTGAATTGTTTGCTACTGACAGAACTGTGAGGGGTAAGAGTCCTTGTGCATGTTTAAGGCTGTGTCAATAGATTCTTTTGTCAGTTGGTGAACAAACTGTAATGGAGAACGAGCAGAACATGAGGAATGTTGGACCTGATATGATCCGCTTTATCGGTCAAGCAGGCTCCAGGGGAGTTTTCTCCTGTTTTTATTCTGCCCATGCCCAGTACCCCCACCTCCAACCCCACTCCCCGTCACCTCCAGTTCCAAGGATATTGCACAGCCTCTTTCCTCTCTCCATACAACCAAAGATTTTCATTCCTGGTAACATTCCATTAAATAGCACTGCAGCGTCCCCAAGGTCACCCCTTCAATCAGTCCATCCACATCCCACTTCCAAACTAATCCATCAAATATCTCACCATAAAACACAGACAGAACTATAAACCCCACATTCAGTAACGGGGAAGATCTCCTCACCTGGAACACAGACAATTGCAAAGAAATGGAAGAAAGCGAATAAGACCTGCAGAATTATTGGTCCTTGCATTGTTAATGTTGGGTGATCTCATTCATTAATTCTCGCGCAGGGCTTGGAGTCTGAACTGAGCTCCTGGGATAAGAATCAACACTCCCTTATACATGATCGTAAACCACGTGTGTGACGGCTGGTGTCTGTTCCAGTCTATTAAACAGTCTCTTCAAAATCATCCACATTACATTGTGCATTCCCACAACACCGGTATATTCCATGTGGAACTGCTAAAGGATTGTGAACAGCACTCCCTGAAGGAATGTTTCCAAACTTGTTTTCCAAACCGTGTTCTGCCAACATGTGTTTTTGTTCACTTGGATCAGTTTTCCTCTGTGTTTGGTTTTGTTTCACGTGTCAGTCGCTCAGTCTGTTGTTACCTATGGAGGGTTTGCTTTCTGGAATTTAGGGCCAACAATAGATTGCTGCCCATTATCTTCTTGAGAGGACGTTCCCAACTGTGCTCTGAGTATTAACTAGCACAGGAATCATATTTGCAAATGAAATGGTCCTAAAATAATAAATATAATTCTATATCTCAGACAGATAACAATATTCACATCAAAATCTTTTGCAATGAACAAAACAATCAGATGGATTTTAACTGATCCCATTGCTGCTCCATCAATTGGAGTCCAACTCAAACCATCTCTATCCAACTTGGTCCATTTGAAGGAATAGAGAATCATTGAAGATGGTTACCGCAGTGCCAGCCTTCCTCAATGATGTTTGGATTGGAAAGGGAACCCAGTTAGGCTTCAGTTTGATAAACCCTTAGTTACACTTGATCTGTGTAAGTTCATCACTGTGTGCGGGACCGCTCCTCAGGAAGATGGTACTGGCCTTTGGAGAATGTACAGTGTGGATTCAGCTGAATGACAGGAGGAGATAAAGGAGGGGATTATGTGTGTGGAAAGGAGGAAACAGGAATGGGACTGTGGGCGGGGAAGTGGGTTTTAAAATTTAATCCACATGCATTGAGAGACTGACATGGTAAAGTACCTCAATCATTCAGGTAGAGTAAGGATCTGGAAACCTTCCACCCAATCGCTAACCATGCTGGGAATTAATTGCATCATGCATTGTTAGCACGGACACAATTGTCTTGTACAAACAGAGAAAGGGCGAGTGAGGAAAGTTAGCTGCATCATCTGACTGAATGATATGCTGTACCAGTGGGCTTCACCCTTTCTGGGTCTCTGAAAGTGGGGTTCAACTGTCCCTTTCAACAGGGGGTTTTCATGGAGAGCAGAGGAGAGGTGAGGGAGAACTGTCAGCTACTCAGTTATCTTGGCTTAGGAGAGAGGTAAAGAGAGAGAGAGACAGAGACAGAGAGCGAGAGAGAGAGAGAGAGATGGAAGCACACTCTATCCAGTCTGTCACCCATCCTCAGGGATGATGAACAATAAACGCTGGCCCAGATAGTGACACCCATATCCTGTGGCTGAGTAAAACATAAAAGTAGGTGGGAAAGGTAGCAGGGTTAAAGGAACAAGTCTGCAAAGGCCATAGCTGGCCAAGGATGTTACAAATGTGGACAGCATGGTGAGGCTGGAAGAGATTGCAGAGAGAGGCAGGTTTGTAGGGTCTGAAGACAATCACAGTGATCGGACGGTAACTTTTATGATTCAATGCGGCAGTGGGAGAGTCATTGACGTCTACAGCACAGCTCATCGGGTAGACGCTGGCCAAAAATCCACCGAGCTATTCTAATTACATTTTCTAATACTTGGTCCATATCCTGGAACATCTCGCCATTGTAAGTACATTTCTAAATACTTCTTCAATGTTAGAAGGCTTTCTACTTGTACCACTCTGACAGGCAGAGAGTTCCACTTTCCCACCACCATCTTTGTGAAAACATTTTCCTCACATCCCATCTAAACAACCTGCCTCGACCTCAAATCTAGGTCCCTGGTTCTCCATGCTTTCAATCAAGGGGAAAAGCTACTTCCTGTTTCCCCTGTCTGCGTCCCTCATACAGTTACACATCTCAACCATGTCTCCCCTCAGTCACCTCTGCTCCAAGGAAAGAAACCCACTCTGTCCAATTTCTCCACAGAACTGAAACTCTGTCCAGCCCAGACAACACGCTGGTAAATCTCCCTCTGTACCCTCTCCAGTGTAAACACACCCCTCCTATCATGTGGATTCCAGACCTGCACACAATACTCTCGCTGTGGTCTAACTGAAGTGCACTGGAAATCCAGCCCCACTATTCACCAAGTTCTCAAGAACATGAACATTTGATGAAAGCACCAATTGTGCACAAATATCCAATTTCTGTTAAAGGGATATGCACACCTTTTTAGCATAATCGTGAAAAGAACTATTTATTGCAATCAAATTATTTTTAACAAATTTCAAAACCTGTGTGCAATCGCCAATCTGCAATTATAAGTTTATTGTTTGCTCTTCAAAGACTTTTGTTCACACAGAGAGATGCACAAAAGGGATGGAGAAGGTATGAACATTATGCGTGGAGGTAAAATAAAATCAAGGAAACATAAATTAATAGCTCCAGTTCAGATATGTTTCTCTCTTTCAGATTCTTTCGATTTCTTCACAAAAGTTTGATGATGAATGAGGTTGTGGGGACACCAATTCTCAGTCTCCCATTCAGTGCTTGAAAATTTGTCATTTCTGTTTGCCTGGAAGTGATTTCCATTTGTCCCTTTTACCAGAGGGTTTTCAGGGAGAGCAGAGGAACGCCGAGAGGGAGTGCTGAGCTACCAGGGTGTCTTCAGAACAGGAATGCGGAGACATTTCTTCAGCCAGAGA
Organism: Chiloscyllium plagiosum; assembly: GCF_037043375.1. Taxonomy (NCBI): domain Eukaryota; kingdom Metazoa; phylum Chordata; class Chondrichthyes; order Orectolobiformes; family Hemiscylliidae; genus Chiloscyllium; species Chiloscyllium plagiosum. The sequence goes on along the minus strand of NW_028270176.1, from coordinate 32,148,954 downwards.
GTGGTGGGCCTGTGGAATTCATTGCCACAGAGTGCAGTGGAGGCTGGGACGCTAAATGTCTTCAAGGCAGAAATTGATAAATTCTTGATGTCACAAGGAATTAAGGGCTGAGGGGAGACTGCGGGTAAGTGGAGTTGAAATGCCCATCAGCCATGGTTGAATGGCGGATTGGACTCGATGGGCCGAATGGCCTTACTTCCACTCCTATGTCTTATGGTCTTATGGTCTTTATTCAGTTCCCCATGCAGAAAGGAGAGAGTGATATGAATGCTCTGTCTTCACAGGCTGGCCCTTACACCTGTATTCTCCACACACTTGGCTGCAGTGACCTGCCCAGGAAACAAACAAGAGATTGTCACTGTGCTGAGCTCTCCTGAACACACAACAACTGGTGCTGATTAAAAACCAATCAAATTGTGCCTTGCATGAACATACCCTCTCTGTCACCCACAAGCGCACACACGCACACACACAGATCCGCGCACTGTCACACTTTCTCACTGTCTCACACAGACAGATGCACACACACGCACTTGCTCTGTCTCTCTCTCTCACACATGCACACATGCACACAGAAACACACAGGTTCTCTCACACACACACGCACATACTCTGTCTTTCTCTCTCTCACGCACGCACACACGCACACAGAAACACACAGGCTCTCTCACACACACGCACATACTCTGTCTCTCTCTCACACACGAACACACGCACACAGAAACACACAGGTTCTCTCACACACGCGCACATACTCTGTCTCTCTCTCTCACACACGCACACACGCACACAGAAACACACAGGCTCTCTCACACACACGCACATACTCTGTCTCTCTCTCTCACACACGAACACACGCACACAGAAACACACAGGTTCTCTCACACACGCGCACATACTCTGTCTCTCTCTCTCACACACGCACACACGCACACAGAAACACACAGGCTCTCTCACACACACGCACATACTCTGTCTCTCTCTCTCACACACGCACACACGCACACAGAAACACACAGGCTCTCTCACACACACGCACATACTCTGTCTTTCTCTCTCTCACACATGCACACACGCACACAGAAACACACAGGCTCTCTCACACACACGCACATACTCTGTCTCTCTCTCTCTCACACACACGCACACAGAAACACACAGGCTCTCTCACACACACGCACATACTCTGTCTCTCTCTCTCTCACACACACGCACACACGCACACAGAAACACACAGGCTCTCTCACACACACGCACATGCTCTATCGCTCTCTCTCACACATGCACACCGAAACACATAGGCTCTCTCACACACACACGCAACAATTTTTTTGAGACACTCTCTTGCTACCCCAACAAGACAATAATTTACATAAAACTGTCAATTTGGCCCACTAATTGTTTTCAAATTGAATCAGTTTTACCGCTCAGTTTTCTTGGTAGAAGAGCAACATTCTGTCCCATTTTTGTTTGCGGACAATAATAAAAGTAATAGTGCCTTCACATGTCTCCACCCTTAAGAGAGATGAAGCACCTTTCCCAAGATGCATTTATTCTCCAAGTGCCTGATATACAGACAACAGAAAACAAAACTTACCTCCATTGGTACTGAATCATAGCTGATTCAAGACTTTTTAATAATGTTTTAATCACCTTCCATTTAAATTGTTAACTCAATCCTTTGATTTTACACTCTCCACAATTCACCTACTTTCACATTATCTTTCCAACTGAAGGTACAGCCCCTAACTGCCATCTTTGTGAAATAGATAACAGGAGTTGGTTATTAATGAGGTCAGTCTCTGGGAATGGGTTCCAGCAAGTCTGGAAAAGTCCTTACCTCAGGAAGGTGATAAATGTTGAATGGTAACTGGGATATCGGGGAGGATGGGGTCAGCCTGTCAGGGAGAGGTCACAGATTGGATTGCGTTTGGACTGTGTTTCCTGTTTGTGTGGCTATTAATGCTGCAGCATACAGATTTGAAATCTTCATACCTAACTTCCCTTCTCAGCTCTTGGAAGCTTTAGAGAATAGAAAACTAAATTATAAGTATGACTGCCTTTATCTGAGTGAACTGTAAAGTGGCTCTCATCCACATCTTCAGAAAATCAGCAAAGGAAAATTCATTCCTGCCCATGAACCATCCTATAAACCGCGAAATAATCTGGTCAGTTTTCTTATATACTTTAATGTGTCCCTGAACTGTGTGCATTTATCTGTCTGTCTGCTGTGTGAATGAGACTGAAATCAAAGCTAATGGAGTGTAAAGTGTAGACCAATGGGAATACTTTGCTGGTCAGATTTACTCTGTTGAAATTACTCCTTTGTTAATAAATTGCGAAGCCCTTTAGATTAGATTACTTACAGTGTGGAAACAGGCCCTTTGGCCCAACAAGTCCACATCGACCCTCTGAAGAGCGACCCATCCAGACCCATTCCCCTACATTTTCTCCTTCACCTAACACTATGGGCAATTGGTTGAAGGTTGTGATAGTTTAAAAGTGGAACGATGCCTGTCTGTAAATGCGACATGTGACCACTGACTTGTCTGATTTACTGTCGCTATGTATGGATCAGATTGAAGATGTTAGGTTTGTTTACAAGTTATTCACGTTTCACCTAACCTGCACATCTTTGGACTGTGGGAGGAAACCGGAGCACCCAGAGGAAACCCACGCAGACACGGGGAAAACATACAAACTCCACACAGTCACCCGAGACAGGAATGGAACCTGGGTCTCTGGTGCTATGAAGCAGCAGGGCTAACCACTGTGCCACCGTGCCACCCACCATATTTACCATACAAACCAGTGTCTTGAATTGATTATTCACAGAGTCTGAACCAGCTATTTAACAGGCTGTTTAGGAAGTATTGTGTCAATTTTGAGGGTCTATGAAGGATTTAACTTTACTGTGTTGTGAATACAGAGGGAGGGAGGATGATTTAATCCGTCTGTCTGTCTCCATGTTGTAACAGTACATCAATATCATGTGACTTTCCCCAGTCTCAATGGACAATGAAATGCAGCATGGGATTGCAAACTGATTCAGGATGAAACACATCACCCTCCTCCTGCTCCAATATTCAATGTCCCTGTCAGGACTAATGGATCACAGGGTTTAGGGAGAAACCTGGAACAGGGGACTGAGTTGGATAGCAGAGTACAGATAACCAACCTCCACATTTTCTCTGTAACCTCCTCCAGACCCCCTCCCTATCAATGTAACCTCCTCCAGACCCCCTCCCTATCTCTGTAACCTCATCCAGCACCAATACCCCTCCCTATCTCTGTAACCTCATCCAGCACCAATACCCCTCCCTATCTCTGTAACCTCATCCAGCACCAATACCCCTCCCTATCTCTGTAACCTCATCCAGCACCAATACCCCTCCCTATCTCTGTAACCTCATCCAGCACCAATACCCCTCCCTATCTCTGTAACCTCATCCAGCACCAATACCCCTCCCTATCTCTGTAACCTCATCCAGCACCAATACCCCTCCCTACCTCTGTAACCTCATCCAGCACCAATACCCCTCACTATCTCTGTAACCTCATTCAGTCGCTGTACCCACCTATCTCTGTCACCTGATGCAATCGTTACATCCCTCCCTATCTCTGTCATCTCCTCCAGTCCCTACACCCCCTCCCTATCTCTGTCATATCATCCTGTGTCTATACCCCCTCCCTATCACTGTAACTTCCTCCAGCACCAATACCACTGCCACTCTCTGTAACCCCCTCAAGCCCCGGCACTCCTCCCAATCTCTGTAACCCACTCCAACCCCCACACACCCTCCCTATCTTTGTAACCCCCTCCAGCACCCACACCCCATCCCTATCTCTGTAACCCCCTCCAGCACCTACACCCCCTCCCTATCTCTGTAACACCCTCCAGACCTACATCCTGTCCCTATCTCTGTAACCCTCTCCAGCCCCTACACCCCTCCCTATCTCAGTAACCCCCTCCAGCCCCCAAACCCCTCCCTATCTCTGTAACCCCCTCCAGCCCCTACACCCCCTCCCTATCTCTGTAGCCCCCTCCATCCCCTACACCCCTCCTTATCCCTGTAACCTCCTCCAGCCCCTACACCCCCTCCCTATCTCTGTAACCCCCTCCAGATCTACACCCCCTCCCTATCTCTGTAACCCTCTCCAGCCCCTACACCCCTCCCTATCTCAGTAACCCCCTCCAGCCCTTATACACCTCCCTATCTCTGTAACCCCCTCTAGCCCCTATACCCCTCCCTATCTCTGTAACCCCCTCTAGCCCCTACACCCCCTCCCTATCTCAGTAACCCCCTCCAGCCCCTACACCCCCTCCCTATCTCAGTAACCCCCTCCAGCCCCTATACCCCCTCCCTATCTCTGTAACCTCCTCCAGCCCCTACACCCCCACCCTATCTCAGTAACCCCCTCCAGCCCCTATACCCCTCCCTATCTCAGTAACTGCTCTCTATCTTGGTAAACCCCTCCAGACCCTATCCCGTCCCTATCTCGGTAACTCCCTCCAGCCCCTATACCCCTCCCTATCTCAGTAACCGCTCTCTATCTTGGTAAACCCCTCCAGACCCTATCCCCTCCCTATCTCTGTACCCTCCTCCAGCCCCTACACCCCCTCCCTATCTCAGTAACTCCCTCCAGCCCCTATACCCCTCCCTATCTCAGTAACTGCTCTCTATCTTGGTAAACCCCTCCAGACCCTATCCCGTCCCTATCTCGGTAACTCCCTCCAGCCCCTATACCCCTCCCTATCTCAGTAACCGCTCTCTATCTTGGTACACCCCCCCCCAGACCCTGTCCCGTCCCTATCTCGGTAACCCCCTCCAGCCCCTATACCCCTCCCTATCTCAGTAACCGCTCTCTATCTTGGTAAACCCCTCCAGACCCTATCCCGTCCCTATCTCGGTAACCCCCTCCAGCCCCTATACCCCTCCCTATCTCAGTAACCGCTCTCTATCTTGGTAAACCCCTCCAGACCCTATCCCGTCCCTATCTCGGTAACCCCCTCCAACATTTCCAACATTCTCTGTATCTGTAGAACCTTCAATCCCGAAAACTGTTTGTGGAGATACCTGAGAGATTGGGTGAAAAAAATGCCCATCACTTTGTGGGAAACTTAAGAACCCCATATCTGTGTGAAAATACTATTTCACGATGATAAAAATCAGTTGTGAACATGTCTCTACAGGCAACGAGAAAGATTCCAGAAGGAACGAGTCAATGAGAAACTGAAAGCGGTACCAGAGGTGTGTGATTTCTCTTTGCATGAGTCTCCAGTAATGGACATTGTTGCAAGAAATGTTGAATATTTTGTTTGTTAAGCTCATGAAAAAATGCCTTCTGTGTGATAGAGGTGTTTGCTATTTTTTCTGTCTTTCACCCAATAACCTGCTCTTGTCAACAAAGTCTAATATGCTTTGTGTGGCTGTGTCATATTGACAAACCACGAGATTAATGAACCCCAAAATTAATGATTCCAGAACCAGGGGTCACAGTCTAAAGGTATGGGGTAAACCATTTAGGGCTGAGACCAGGAGAAATGCCTTCAACCACAGCGTGGTGAGCCTTTGGAATTGTTTACCTTTGCAAACTGTTGAGGGCAAAACAATCAATGTTTTCAAGATGGAGTCAGATACAGTTCTGAAAGCTAAAGGGATCGAAGGGTATGAGGAGAAAGCAGGAACAGGGCAGTGAGTTGGATAATCAGCCATGATCATATCAAATGGGATTGACAATGAATTAATGGGATTAATGGAATACCCACGTCCCTATGTTTTATGTTTCAAGATGATCTATCAATTCAGTTTTCATTCTGGGATTGGCCTTGTTCCATAGCACAATCAGCTTGGACATTATCACGTTGTTGATTCATTCTTGTTTTAACTGACACCCACTGACTGTTGTGTGCAGGGTGAGGAATCTCATTGCTGTGTGCAATGTTTCATTCCTTGTCACATATGAACTCCCACATTTGGCCCTTCTGGGATGTGAGGTGGTTCCTCACTTGCTCAGGTACAAAAGGTGGAAAAATAAAAGGAGGAGTCCATTCAGCCCTCTGAGCCCATTCTGTCACACCATAGCCGTTCTGTCCCTCTCCTTGTTTGACCATCATGGATCCACATGCCTTGGCACTCTCACCCAACCAAAACATCACCATCTGAGCGTCAACATGGGCAAGAACTGAACTGAATTCTGGGAGAAAAGCAAGGCTGGTTCTCCAAAGGGAGATTTCAGGGAAAGGTCAAATTTATTTCTGATGGAGGCACTCATTGTGTCTGTTGTATTGGGGACCTGTTCTGGAGTGGGAGAATTCTGCTTTCACACTTCCTGAATAAAATGAAACATTTGTGTCTCAAATGGTGACTTTGTCCAGCAGAATCAAAACAAGGTCATTTCTCTTGGTTTTGTGTCTACAACTAAGTCTCTCAATGCATGTCAAAGGGAACAGTGCACCAAATTCACACAACTCTGGGCTTTAGTCACTACACCCACAGTGACACATCCAGTGACTGACATAGAGGCAAATTTCAAATAAGTTGCCCATTTCCTAAACCAAGCATCGCCAATGTAGCAAGTATCAGTTTAAAAAACAAATACACTTATTTGTTCATGTACGTGCTTGGGGGTGGGAAAGGGGAGAGATTAGAATTTGTTCCATCTCTATTTTCAAACGGCCAGTGTAGAGGGAATTACAATGTCACAGGAATTTGCTTAATGAGTCTGCTCAGTAACACTGGAAGTAACATGGACTGTGTCACAAGGGGTTTATCATACTGTGGATATAAGGAGCTATTGACTATTCAGTTTCTGAACTTTTCCTGCAGATTCTAAGTTACAGAATCATTCAAAGTCCAATAATTTTAGCAATTCGTTTTTTTGTCTTAAACTGCCGTCAGGTGTGGAGATCATCTTAAATTGTGAAACGGTTTTAGTCTGTCTAAATCTAATTGTAAGGCATTGAGAATTTGACTTTGAAATCTATAGCCGAGTGGTATTACATTGAAGATATTAATCAAGCAACTGCAAAGGCAGAACATTATATCTCTGCAGTATTTCATACACTGTACTCAGGGAGATAATTGTATTAAGGATAAGAATCTTCAGTGTGGTGAATGAATTAAAGAACTTGTACATTGGCCTCAGAACTGAGAGAGATGTTGAGACATCCTTTAGGTGTTTAAAGCTGGGACAATGCAAGTGAAGGGTGAATAACATTTCACTGCAAGATCATTTTCGCTGCAGGATCATTCTTTTGTGAGAGGGAAAGGATTCTTGAAAGGACCAGATGTGAAATAAGATTTTATCCCACGCAGCAATCCAGAATAAATTGCATTTCTTCCTGAGTAGATGCTGGGTTTGATATAAAGGGGAACAATTTCTAACGGACTTTTGAATAAGTACAGGAAAAGGTCAAAATCAAAGAACTGTAAGGAAAGATCAGAATAGTGAGACAATGAAACCAGTTAAATATTTCTTTCCTGAACCAGCGTTATGATTGGATTGGGATCCTTCTGTGCTCTATCACTCTGTCGATCTCTGATGGGCATGTCATTATATAAAACTCAATCATGGAAGGAGCCTTGCATAAGTTACAGCTTTGGATGAGAGAATAAGAGAGACCACTCACCCTTGAAAGGAGGGGTTAGTTTTTAGAACATGGAACAGTAAAGCACGTGAACAGGCCCTTCGGCCAATCATGTCTGTGCCAAAAATATTAGTGCACATTCTGAATATATTTTGCAAGCATGTTGCAATGATGAGGGATATATTTATGGGTGAGAAATATGATTACAGTTCAAGTAATTGTAAATGTATAGCACATGGGAAATCCTTATTCAGCAACACCTATAAAGGACTGTAATCATAATTCTCACCCATAAATGTACCCCTTATCATTGAAACATGCTCGCAAAACATATTCAGAATGTGCAATAATATTTTATTCATTAGTGTTATGTTAGTGTCACTGACTGGGCTAGCACTTATTGTGCAGAGTCCAGTTATAAGTCAGCTATGGGTCTGGAGTCATGTGCAGGCCTGACGGGGTAAGGATGGCAGTTTCCTTTCCAAAATAAACCGGGTGGTGATTTTCCTTTAGGCAATCATTACAGAGTCATTAATAAACCCTTAAACGCTGACTGCTTTTGACTGAAGAATCCACAGTTGGATTTGAACCGACATCCTCAGAAGATTAGTACAGTGTCTGGCTTAATAGCTTTGCACGATATCACAAGGCCATCTGCTAGCCTACAATTAAGGGCTTGATGGTGTGATCTCGGTAGTGTCGGCATCTTCGCCTTTCTGCTCTGATTTTCCCCATTTTTGACTTGGAACCGTGAGTTGAAATTGAGAATTGTAATGTCACCTTTGAGCAACAGTGTATTCCCTTTTAAATAAAGAGAATATTAGACTGCAGCTTGCTTTAGGAACTGGCCTGGAGAGATAATGCCCATTAACCAATGCTTTAAGGACGTTGTAGATGATTCAGCACCGAGATAGTGTTACGCTTGCGGAAGATGGCTGAATGTTGATCAAGGGAGGACTAGTGCTGGCCAACTACCCACAGACCATGTTGAAAAGGAATAGGAAAGTAAACATTGAATTGTGTGAGACTACAATGGCTGTAAGATGTGTATATTCTCCTGTATCCTTTTGTGAGAGAGGTTGAGACAGAGGTGACAAATGGTTTGTTCCAAGCTAATAAAATGAACAGCTTGTGAGGCCTTGGCTTTTTAAAAAATTTGGAACAATCGAAGCAGCATGAAGGGACGGGCTCAAGCTCCAACAGAAACAGGATTTTACTTTAACTTTCAGTCATTACTGGGTCGAGAAGTTGGATTTGGAAGCTGTTATTTCTCGTTTTCTTACAGCTGAAGGTTTGCCTACTCTTCCTGCTGCTGGAATTGCATGTGAAACAATCTATTTTACTGAATTTTCCTTTGCCATGGGTGTGTTTTTGATGTGTCACTATATTGGCACAGTTACTGTTTAAAATAAGCTGTTATTATGTTAAGGTTTCCAGTGGAGTTAAGTTTTACAAATTCTCCTTTGTTTTGCTGTTTTTATTTTAACCGTAGCATAAGAATAGAGTGTATTTTGCTTCAAGCCTGGTCATTTGAACAATCAAATTGCAGTTGGAACACAAAACCTTATTCTTACTTTAAAAATTGGAAAAGTTAGAGTAGATGTAGGTTTGCTCACTGAGCTGGAAGGTTCGTTTTCAGACATTTCATCATCATACTAGGTAACATCATCAGTGAGATGAAGCACTGGTGGCATGGTCCGCTTTCTATTTATGTGTTTAGGTTTCCTTGGGTAAGTGACATCATCTCCCGTGGTGATGTCATTTCCTGTTTTTTTCTCGGGGTGGTAAATGGGATCCAAGTCAATGTGTTTGTTGGTAGAGTCTACTCTATAACTCTATAGAGCTCAGCAAGCAAACCTACATCCAGAACCTCAACCTGAGCTACAAATCTTGTCAAAACTCACTAAAAGCTCGAGTCAATGCTACCTTCTTTTGAGAGAGGCTGGTGTAGTCCGTAACAATTGACTCTGATAGGGTTGCAAGAATGAGACAGATCTTACTTTTCGTTTGAAAGCTTCTGGATGGTGCTGCTTTTGTTTTGCTCTCTCACCTCAGTTATAGAATTGTTGACAATTCTGAGAAAATAATGTAAGAAATGAGTAACAATCTCCAGAAGCTTGAAAAAGCTTCTTGTAAGGGCCAGTGACTTCAGAATTCTCACACAATACACAGTCCAAGTGCTTGAGATGAAACCCATCAACCAAAGATGTTCAGGTATTCATTGTTAAACTGGTTATCAAACTGGAGAATTACAGATCGCTTCTTTATAAATTAATTCCTTCATGTTTAGCACTACTGTCTCACAGCACCAAGGGACCCAGGTTCAATTCCCGTCTCGGGCAACTGTCTGTGTGGAGATTGCACATTCTCCCAGTGTCTTCGTGAGTTTCCTTTGGGTGCTCCTGTTTCCTCCCACAGTCCAAAGATGTGCAGGTCAGGTGAATTGGCCATGCTAAATTGCCCATAGTTTTAGATACATTAGTCAGGGGTAAATGTAGTGGAATAGGTCTGGGTGGGTTGCTCTTTGGAGGGTCGGTGTGGACTTGTTGGGCCGAAGGGCCTGTTTTCATACTGTAGGAAATCTAATCTGAAAAAAATTGTCAGTCCTTCAATATGTGAGTGGACGTATATGATAAAGAATGATTGGATTTAAATTGTAGATATTGTTTATCGTGCCTTGCTGATTATCTGTGTTCCACTATGAATAATACATTGTTTTTTGTTATAAAATGAATTCATAAGATGTAATGTTATAACCTCTGGTGAAGAACAGTTGAGCAAATATGTTGGACATTAATGTTTTCATTTTGTTGTGTTGTGAATCCAGTGAGAGGGAGGCAGTTTTGCTTTGGCTGGTTCTTCCTCTGCTATAACAATAGAATCGATCAGACATTTTAAGATGAATTGGACTATTATGTTGAAAGGGAGATTGTACAGGTACACTAACATGGACAGAGAATGGCACAACACCCTTGGAAAGGAACACATTAGTGGACTTCATAGAGTTTGAAGACAATCAGCAGTTGTTACATGCTAATCATTAAACAAGTCTTTATTCCAGATTTTAGCAATTTTAAATTTCACCCTTTGTGATGGCAGGATTTGAATGAATACCACGAGATGTGTTAACCAGGTGCTTTAGCTTGCTAAATCAGTGACAGCAACACTGTGGCACCATCTTTGTCAGTTGTGTGGATAATGATCGTGTCAATCATAGCTCATGATGCACTCTATCCACAAACTTCTCAATTCATCTTCCAGTCGTTTGGGTGACAATTATGATTCTCTGCTGGGGCAAGTGTGGCATCACCAACGGTGTTTCCCTCTATTAAATCTCCATGGCAACAGGATATTTACTGGTCATTTTGTTTGGTGTCATAATCAATGCACTTGATCACAGATATTTCCCACTCTCATTCCTGTTCGACACAGCAGTGTGCAGTGTAAATGCTGTGTTGGCCTGTGCTGCTATTGACTGTTCTGTCTGGTTGACCATCGCTTTCACCTTTGACCACTTTGTGGCCATTTGTTGTCGCCATCTGAAAGCCAGACATTACTCTGAGAAAACAGCAGCAGCCGTGGTAAGCACTGTTTGTCTGGTGAGCATTCTGAGGAACATCCCATTTTACTTTAAGTATCAACCATATGGTCCATGGGTTGGTGTACCCTCGGGCTGTGCCACCAGACCAGAGTTCTACATCTTGCCAGGATGGTTGGCATTTGTCTGGCTGCTGAACCCATTGATCCCCTACCTCCTGATCCTGCTGTTCAATGCTCTGACCGTCAGGCACATTGTCTTGGCAAATCGGGCACGCAGGGGTCTCCGAGCTCCCAGTAACAGGGACCAGAGAGGAGATGCAGAGATGGTCAACAGGCGGAAATCCATCATCCTGCTGTTTGTTGTCTCGGGCAGTTTTATATTGTTGTGGATGACCAAGGTCAGTGTTTTCTTACTGATGAAGATTACTAACAACCATTTTTACCCCAGTTATGACCATCCTGTTATGATCGCTGACATATCTGGGACTGTGCTCTTCTACCTGAGCTCCTGTACAAACACTGCCCTTTCTGCCCTGACCCAGAGTAAATTCAGAGAGGAGCTGAAGAGGGCTTTGAAATATGCCTTCACTCTCTTCAGTGAACAGCACAGATTACATGGACAGATGAAAGCAGAGGGTGAATTGACGTCAGAACAGTGCAGGTCAGGGTTATTGGAGCAATCACTGGGGTTCCAGCAAGTTGTCTGACCAGTATGGACAGTGACTCCATATCATCGACCTCTCTGCATTAAGCACTGTTTCATCAGGAATCCAGGGGGTTCTTGGAAATATGCTCCCAAAGTCAGTTCTGGATGGATAGGTAGATAGATAGATTGGTAGATAGATCGATAGATAGATAGATAGATAGATAGATAGATAGATAGATAGATAGATAGATAGATAGATAGATAGATAGATAGATAGATAGATAGATAGATAGATAGATGGATGGATGGATGGATGGATGGATGGATGGATGGATGGATGGATGGATGGATGGATGGATGGATGGATGGATGGATGGATGGATGGATGGATGGATGGATGGATGGAAGGATGGATGGATGGATGGACGGACGGACGGACGGACGGACGGACATTGTCTTGCTGTGCGCACATCCTTTGCAGTGTAAGTTGAATGCCTCACTCTGTCTAAGCACCCTATGATCCGTTTGTCCTTGCTTATTACGATTTGCCTCTATCGTTCGCAAACACAGCTTTTCACTGCATGCAAGGACACGTGCCTATAATTAATCATATGAAATCAAATCAAAGATTGACGGATGGAATTGATCTCTATTTTAGTTCAGGGGAGTAGCAGACAGCCCCTGAAATCTGCCCAGACAGTCAGAGAGATTATGGCAGAATATGATCCATGCCCTAAATGACCCAGACAATCTAACTCCCTCCATCACCAGATAATCATTGCTAATCTCATTGTGTGAATGTTCAACTGAATTACATCTCAAGTCGTTTCTTGTGCCTAAAGAAATCCCAAGCATGCAAAGAAAACATTGTCTCCTTTTATTCACCATTTATGGTTTATTGGATATGATGACAAATAGGAACACCAGAAGAGGAGAAAAGGTCGTGAGGTATAGCATTTAGTTTACGAAGTGTGTAATGTTAAAAGGCATGCAAATATTTGGTAAAGGTTTCTGGAGCAAATACAGCTTCATAAGAGGCTTGTTAGGGACAATGCGGAGAGGGTGTTTCCCCTCATGGGAGAGTCGAGGAGCAGAGGACACAGTCTCAGAATAAAGGGGCACCAATTTCAGACTGAGATGGGGAGGAATTTCTTCTCTCAGAGAGTTGTGACTTTTAGAACTCCTTCCTGAAGAGAGCTGTGAGGGCAGAGCACTTGTCTACATTTAAGGCTGAGATTGATTGATTCTTGATCAATCGGGGAATCCCTGGTTCTGGGGACAACATGGATGTGAGGGATGCCAGATCAGCCATGATCCTGTTGACAGGTAGACCAGCATCGAGGGGTTGAATGGCATCCTCCTGTTCCTATTTTTTCAGCTCTTTTGAGAACGTTTTTGTATCACACTATCATGAATCACATGAAGATTCTGCCAACAACATTGGAAAATAAAGATACAACATATGTAAAATGCAATTTATTCAGATTCATCAATTGTGTACATGCCTCTGAACATTCCTTAAAACATGCACAGTCAAGTTTCAATGTGTTTCAAATGAAAGCAGAGGTGATTGTGACTTTGTAACAAAAGGCCATTTCTCCATGACTGAGACACATTTTGCCCATATTTCTATTCCATTATCATCTGGTTTGCACTGTGGATGTGACATTGTAGAGCTTTCCAAACGGTTGATCTCACAAGGGTCATTGCAGAGCAGGGGTCGGGGCAAAACGGGCAGGGTTAACGTTAGGGTTAGGGTTAGTGGTTGGGTTTGGGTATCGGTTCGGGTTAGGGTTAGGGTTAGGTTTAGGGTTAGGGGTAAGTTTAGGGTTAGGGTTAAGGTTAGGGTTGGTGGTTGGGTTTGGGTTTAGGTTTGGGTTAGGGTTAGGATTAGGGTTAGGGTTAGCTTTAGGGTTAGGGGTCGGGTTAGGATTCGTGGTTGGGTTAGGGTTTGGGTTAGGTTTAGGTTTAGGTTTAGGGTTAGTTGACCAGCACTGGTCCTCCCTTAAATAATCATTTCAACATCCAAGGAGCTGCCAGTCCCCGAACATAACAACATCTTAAGGCAGCAAGGTGGCTCAGTGGTTAGCTATGCTGCCTCAAAGCACCTGGTTTCGAATCACGCCTAGAAATCACGCCTGTCTGTGTGGCGTTTGCACATTCTCCCTGTGTCTGCTTGGGTTTGCTCCGGTTTCCTCCCACAATCCAAAGATGTGCAGGTTAGATGAATTGGCCTTGCTAAATTGCCCACAGTGTTAGGTGCGTTAGTCAGGGGTAAATATAGGGTAGGGGTCTTGGTGGGTTTCTCTTCAGAGGTGCGGTGTGGACTTGATGGGCTGAATGGCCTGTTTCCACACTGGAGAGAATCTAATTTGATCTTGCTGCCGATTTGTCTACAGTATTAATCTGTTTTATCTTTCTCGGCCATTTTCTAACATTAAGCAGCAGTATTTTGTACTAATTTTTTTAAAAAAGGAAACTCATTGCTGCACAAGTTCAAATTTTCAATTCTCAGCTTCAACTCAAATTTCTGAAACAAAAATACGAAAAGTCAATGCACAATTGGGGTGGCATGGTGGCTCAGTGGTTAGCATTGCTGCCTCACAGCACCAGGGATCTGAGTTTGATTTCCACCTCGGGTGACTGTCTGTGTGGAGTTTGCACATTCTCCCTGTGTCTGCGTGGGTTTCCTCTGATTTCCTCCCACAATCCAAAGATGTGCAGGTTGTGGTGGATTGGCCATGCTAATTTGCCCATCATGTTAGGTGCAACATAGTCAGGGGTCAACATAGGTCTGGGTGGGTTACTTTTCAGAGGGTTGGTGTGGACTTGTTGGACCAAAAGGCCTGTTTCTTTCCTGTCGGGAATCTAATTTAATCTAATAGTGAGGTGCAACCTGACTGACAGTACATTATCAAGGACCTCATTGCAGCCGAGTGATAGTGTCCTGGTAATAAAATGAAAAATTCCAATTTGTTATTCAAAATGTATCTGTAGCAGAATATAAAAAGTCAACAATGCAACATAATTAATATCTCACATTTAAGCCCAATCATCATAGATCATATTCACCCCATCACACACCATTCACAGACATCAATTGTACAAATCTATTGCTCCTAATTCATGCAGAATGGGTCAGACTCATCAGAAATGCCAACAGCACCACACATAGAGGGATGTAATGCTATGTGTTGGCATGTCTTTGATATTTGAATCATGTTTTGTATTAGCTATTTCAGAGTTTAGCAGCGGACTGATGGGGTTGTGTGTGTGTAAGGGAGGGTTGAATATTTTTATATTCACCAGCGCTCAGAAACTCTAATAGGGAACATTCATGAGCAACAGAGTTTGGAAATGCTTCCAGAATTGGACAATGTTGCATTCAGTAATGAGAGAAATATTCCCACCCTAAACTCAATACATGAGAGCTACATTCACGGAAGATTAAATGCTTTAAGACCAGGAAATGTCCACGGAGGGATATGTATCACTGGGAAGCTGCAGATCCACCTGTGTTTGTTACTGAAATGCAGGGAGTGATTCACGGATGAGAGTGAAGGGGTATTTCAGAGCCCTCTGCAGCTCCTCTCTGAATTTACTCTGGGTCAGGGCATAAAGGGCAGTGTTTGTACAGGAGCTCAGGTAGAAGAGCATTGTCCCAGATATGTCAGCGATCATAACAGGATGGTCATAACTGGGGTAAAAATGGTTGTTGGTAATCTTCATCAGTAAGAAAACACTGACCTTGGGCATCCACAACAATATAAAACTGCCCGAGACAACAAACAGCAGGATGATGGATTTCCTCCTGTTGACCATCTCTGCATCTCCTCTCTGGTCCCTGTTACTGGGAGCTCGGAGACCCCTGCGTGCCCGATTTGCCAAGACAATGTGCCTGACGGTCAGAGCATTGAACAGCAGGATGAGGAGGTAGGGGATCAATGGGTTCAGCAACTGGTGGAACCAGAAAAATGCCACCCATCCTGGCAAGGTGAAGAACTCTGGTCTGGTATTGCATCCCCAGGGCACACCATCCAATGTGTCATGTGGTTGGTACTTAAAGTAAAAAGGGATGTTCCTGAAAATGTTCACCAGGCAAACAGTGGTTACCACGGCTGCTGCTGTTCTGGCAGAGGAATATCTGGCTTTCAGATTGTGGCAACAAATGACCACAAAGCGGTCAAAGGTGAAAGTGATGGTCAACCAGACAGAGCAGTCGATAGCAGCATAGGCCAACACAGCATTAACACTGCACACGGCTGGCTGGAACAGGAATGAGAGGGGGAAATATGTGGAAGCAAGTGCGTTGAGTATAATACCAAACAAAATGACCAGTAGATCGGCTGTTGCCATGGAGATTAAGTAGAGGGAAGCACCTTTGGTGATGCCGCACTTTCCCCGGAGGAGAATCATAATTGTCACCAAATCAGCTGCAAGATAAATTAAGAAGATTGTAGATATTGTGGATCATGATCAATGATTGACAGAGTGAACATTCATGTCCGTGACAATTTTGGTGGCATAGTAGTAACCTCACCAGAGTAGCAACACAACATACATGGCTAATGATGTTTTTTTAAATGTTTGATTCAAATCCCATCATTACAAACAGTGAATTCTGAAATTGCTACTGTTTGGAAGGAAGATTCTAATGGCTGGCATGTAACAACTGCTGACTGTCTTAAAAACCCTTGAGGTTCACCAACATGTGGCTTTCCAAGGGCATTGTGCCATTCTCTGCCCTCTCTCAGGGGCCCTGTCCTTTATTCCTTTCAATATAACAGTGTTATTCAGTGTAAAATACACCATTAACCCCACTGTTGTGACAAAGGGACACCCTGCCAGATCAATGCTGCGCCTCTATCATTGGATTTGTAACCCAGTAAAATTAAATCTTTGAATGTTCTTCAATTTTGCTCAGGTGTTCTTAACCAGACCTTACTAGCCATATAGGTAGGACATCAAGCTTATACTTCAAGAAGAAAAAAATATTTTGCATAATGTAACTTTCACAGATCTCTCAGGCATTATAATTAATGTCTACAAATTAATCCCAACCTTTGGTAGACAGTACTGTCACTAACATCATTGCAGGTTCAATAATGTCCTTATGGTACTACAGTAAAAAAATGCACAATTATTATTCATATTGTCACTCTAATAGAACACATTTATTCAACAAGGCAATATAATCCCTAGCTACAATTTAAGCTCCACCATCCCTGATCATACACAACCATTGATGCACGCAAACAGAGATGGGATAAATGTTCTCGAGACTCAGGTTCAAATCCAGCCCTGGATTTTCAATTTAAAAAGAGTCAGCATTTAAGAATTTAATGATAACTATGAAATAATTGTCAAGAGTAAAAATAAATCTTGGTTATGCATGTATTGTTTTGAAAGAAAACAAACGTCCTTACCTTGTCTGGCCCACATGTGACTCCAGACCTGCAGCTATGGAACTGGCTATGAACTGGTAACTGCACAATAAATACTGGCCCAGTCAGTGCTGCTAACATCGAATTCATAAATTGGAAACTAGCTCATCATTTAGGCCAGTCAATAGCAGGAGTTACTGGATAGGATCTGCTTCCATTTTTCAGTTATCTATCACTTAAACTGCATCAATATTTCTCATCCATAATCGCATCTCTCATCTACACAATATGTTTCCGTAGTATTCAGAATATTCAACTATTGTTTGGCACAGACATGATGGGCTGAAGGGCCTGTTTCTGTGCTATACTGCTCCATGTTTGAAAACTTACCCCTGAGTGAGTGATTCTCTCTTATTCTCTCATCCAAAGCTGTATCTTACACAAGGCTCCTTCAATGATTGTGTTTTATATGATGGCATACCCATCAGAGATTGACAGAATTATAGAGCACAGAAGGATCCCAATCCACTCATACTGCTGACTCAGGAAAGAAATATTCAATCGGACTCACAGTCTCACTATGCCAATCCTTCCTTACAATTTTTGTTTTTGATTTTGACCTTTTCCTGTACCTATTCAAAACTTCCTTAGGAATTGTTCCCCTTAAGAGCACCTCAGCAGCATTGATGCAGAAAGGGAATTCAAATTATCCCGGCTTGCTGTGTGGAATCTAATTCCACCTCTGGCTCTTTCAAGAACCCGTTCCTCTGGCAAAAGAATGGTCCTGTCATGGAAACAGCTCTCGCCTTTTATTGAGCACCATCATAACTTAAATCATCTCCAATACATTCCCACCATCTCTCACAGCTCTCACGTCAATGCACAACTTCTTTCACCTACTCACCCCACTGAAGATTCTCACCCTTCACACAATTATCTCTCTGAGTATAATGTATGAAACATTGCAAAGATATAATGTCCTTGCTCCCCACTTTTGGGATTAATACCACTAGGCTTTTGATTTTGCCTGAAACGTCGATTTTCCCGCTCCTCAAATGCTGCCTGACCTGCTGTGCTTTTCCAGTACCACTCTAATCTTGAATCTCTTGATTTCAAAGTCAACTTTCTAATGACTAACCATTAAAAATAGACAGAGTACCATAATTTAAGAAGGTAAGATGATCTCCTCACCTGGAAGACAGACGATTGCAAGGCCTTTTAAGAAAACAAACAGAATCTCTAAAATTATTGGTTGTTGCATGATGTGTGCCTCTATTCGTTGAGTCTACAGGTCAAGTTCAGAAACTGAATTGTAAATGGTTCTTTATGTACACAGTATGATAAACCCCCTGTGACATAGTCCATGTTATTCCAGTGTACTGAGCAGGCTCATTAAGCAAATTCCTGTGACATTGCACATTCCCTCTACGCTGGCCGTTTGAAAATAGAAATGGAACAAATTATAATCTCTCCCCTTTCATGAACAAATAAGTGCATTTGTTTTTCACTGCTGCTTTGGAAATGCTTGGTTGAGGAAATGGGTTATTCGAATTTCGCTTCTTATGTCAGTCACTGGACGGGTTACTGTGGGTGTAGTGACTGAAGCCCAGAGTTGTGTGAATTTGGTAGAATTTCCCCTTGACATTGTGGGCAGCGACTAAATTCTAGGCACTAAACCCAGAGAAATATTGTATCAGATCCCACTGTAGAAAGTTACCATTTCAGATACAACAATCTCATTTACTCAAGAAATGTGAGAGTAAGATCCGCTCACTCCAGAACAGGTCTTCAGTGCAACTGACACAATTAATGGCTCCATCTAAAATAAAGTTGACTTTTCCTCGAAAGCTCCCTTTAGAAAACCAGCCTTCCTTTTCTCCCAGAGTTCCGTTCATTTCTCGCCCATGTTGAAGCTCAGATGGTGATGTTTTGGTTGAGTGAGTGTGGCAAGGCATGTAAAGCCATGATGGTCGAACAAGGCGAGGGACGGAACGGCTATGGTGTGACAGAATGGGCTCAGAGGGCTGAATGGACTTCTCCTTTGATGTCTTTCACCTTTTATACCTGAGCAAATGAGGAACCACCTCACATCACAGATTGGACAACTGTGGTAAAATGTAAGTGGCAAGGAATGAAACACTGCACACAGCAATGAGATTCCTCACTCTACACACAACAGTCAGTGGGTATCAGTTAAAACAAGAATGAATCAACAACGTGATAATGTCCAAGCTGATTGTACTATGGAACAAGGCCAATCCCAGAATGAAAACTGAATTGATAGATCATCTTGAAACATAAAACATAGGGGCATGGGTAGTCCATTCATCCCTTCAATTCATTGTCAATCCCATTTGATATGATCATGGCTGATCATCCAACTTGCTCCCCTGTTCCTGCTTTCTCCTCATACCCTTAGATCCATTTAGCGCGAAGAACTATACCTGACTCCATCTTGAAAACATTCAATCTTTTGCCCTCTCCAGTTTGCTTTAATAAAGAATTCCAGAAGCTTACCACACTGTGGTCAAAGACACTTCTCCTGGTCTCAGCCCTAAATAGTTTACCCTGTGCCTTTAGACTGTGACCTCAGTTTTGGAATAATTAATTTTTGGCGTTCATTAATCTCGCGGTTTATCACTGCGACGCAGCAACACACGGCATCATAGGCTTTATCGACAATAGAAGTTTATTGGAAAACAGAGAAAAAAAACACATATTTAGCACAAAAGGCAGGTTTTCATGAGCTTAAAATTAGATATATTCAACAATATTTGCAAAACTGTCCATGACTGGAGACTCATGCAAAGAGAAATCACACACCACTGATACCTCTTTCAGTTTCTCATTGACTAGCTCCTGCTGGAGTCTTTCCCATGTCTATGGAGACGGCTTCACAATTGTTTTGGGGACCAGGTGGAATGATATTTTCACACAGTTATTCAGTTCTGAAGTTTCTCATGTCTAATGACTGGCGTTTTTTTCATCCAGTTTCTCAGGAATCTCCACAAACAGTTTCAGGAACTGAAGGTGAAACAGCTGGGGAGAGTGTTTGAACATTTGGAAGGTATTACCGAGAAAGGGAGGGGTACACGTGCTGTAGGAGGTCACAGAGATAGGAAGGGGGTATAGGGGCTAGAGGAGGTTGCAGAGATAGGGAAAGGATGTAAGGGCTGGATGAAGTTATAGAGATAGGGAGAGGGTATAGGAGCTGGAGGAGTTTACAGTGATAGAATGCGATGTTGGGGTTGATAAAGGTTTTAGAGAGAGTTGGGAGTGTTAGGAAAGGAGGAATTGACAGAGTTAGGGAGGGGTGTAGGGGCTGTATGAGATGACAGATTTAGAGAGGGCTGTGGGGACTGGAAGAGGTAACAGAGATGGGGGATGTTGGGGTTGGAGGAGGTTACAGAGAGAGGGAGAGGTGTACGAGCTGGAGGGGTTACAGAGATAGGGAGGATGTGTTGGGGCTGGAGATAGGGAAGGTTTTCGGGGCGCACGGAGATTTCAGAGACAGGGAGAAGTTCACGTATGCTTACTCTGCTATCCAACTCAGTCCCCTGTTCCAGGTTTCTCCCTAAACCCTGTGAGCCATTAGCCCTGACAGGAACATTGAATATTGGAGCTTGAGGAGAGTGATGTGGATCACCTTGTGTCAGTTTGCAATCCCATGGTGCATTTCATTGTCCATTGAGGCTGGGAAAAGTCACATGATATTGAAATACTGTTAAAATTTGGAGACAGACAATTGGATTACATCATCTTCCCTCCCTCTGTATTCACAATGCAGTAAAATTAAATCATTCAAAGACACAATGCTTCCTAACCAGCCTTTTAAATAGCCATTTCAGACTCTGCGAATAACTAATTCCAGACACTGGTTTGTATGGCAAACAAAGGTTTGGCAATTTATTAACAAAGGGGCAATGTTAACAGAGTAAATATAAATAGCAAAGTAATCCACTTGGTCTACATTTTAAACCCCAATAGCTTTGTTTTCAGTCTCATTCACACAGTAGACAGACAAATTAACACAGTTTAGGGATACATTAAAGAATGTGAGAAAACTGGCCAGATTATTTCAGTGGTTCACTGGATGGTTCATGGGCATGGATGATGGTTTCTTGCTTGACTTTTTGAAGATGTGGATCAGACTCTCCTTTACAGTTCACTCAGATAAAGACAGTCATATTTATAACTTTGTTTTCTGTTCTCTGAGTTCAAAAGAGCTGATTAAGGAAGTTAGGCAGGAAGATTTCAAACCTTTGCCCAACAGCGCCAATAGCCAGATTAACAGAAACACAGTCCAAACCCCAACCCAACGTGTGACCACGCCCTGACAGACTGACTGTCTCCTCCATGATATCCCAGTTACCATTCAACACCTGCACTCTGCCTGAGATAAGGTCTTTTCCAGCCTTGCTGGAACCAATTCCTGGAGAGTGACCTCATCAATAACCAACTTCTGTTATCTGTTTCACAAAGTTGGCAGTTAGGGGCTCTCCCTTCATTGTACAAGATAACGTGAAAGTAGATGAATTGTCTAGAATGTGAAACCAATTAATTACGTTAACAACTTAAAGGAAGGTGATAAAAGACTATAAAGACAACAGGGATGATTCAGTGCCAATGGAGGGAGGTTTTGCTTTCTGTTGTCTGTGTGTCAGACACTTGATGAAGAAATGCATCTTGGGAAATGTGCTTCATCTCACTTTAGGGGGGAGGCATGTAAAGACACTTTTACTTTTATTATTGTCTGTGGACCAAAAATGGGGCAAAACGTTGCTCTATAAACAAGAAAACTGTAGTAAATTCTGCTCAGTGTTAAAATGATTAGTGGAGCATATTGACAGTTTTATATACATTGTTGTCTTTTGGGGCAGCAAGAGAGTGTCTCAAAAACCTTTTGTGTGTGTGAGAGAGTCTGTGTGTTTCTGTGTGCGTGTGTGTGAGAGAGACTGAGCATGTGTGTGTCTGTGTATGTGTGTGTGCATCTGTCTGCGTAAGACAGAAAGTGTGTGCGTGCACGAATCTATGTACGTTTGTGCTTGTGTGTGAGGGACAGGGTATGTTCAGGGCAAGACACCATTTGATTGGTTTTTAATCAGCACCAGTTGTTGTGTGTTCAGGAGAGCTCAGCACATTGACAATCTCTTGTTTGTTTCCTGGGCAGGTCAGTGCAGCCAAGTGTGTGGAGAATACAGGGAATTGGATATTTGTGCACAATTGGGCAATGTGGTGCTTTCATCAAATGTTCACGTTCTTGAGAACTTGGTGAATAGTGGGGCTGGATTTCCAGTGCACTTCAGTTAGACCACAGCGAGAGTATTGTGTGTAGTTCTGGAATCCACATGATAGGAGGGGTGTGTTTACACTGGAGATGGTACAGAGGGAGATTTACCAGCATGTTGTCTGGGCTGGACAGAGTTTCAGTTCTGTGGAGAAATTGGACAGAGTGGGTTTCTTTCCTTGGAGCAGCGGTAACTGAGGGGAGACATGATTAAGATGTGTAACTGTATGAAGGACACAGACAGAAGAGACAGGAAGAGGCTTTCCCCATTGATTGGAGGCATGGATAACCAGGGAGATAGATTTGAGATCGGGGCAGGTTGTTCAGATGGGATGTGAGGGAAATGCTCTCACATAGAAGTGGAAAAGTGGAACTAACTACCTGTGAGGGTGGGAGAGGCAGAGACCCTTCGAACATTGAAGAAGTATTTAGATGTGCACTTACAATGACGAGATGTTCCAAGATATCGAGCAAGTGCTAGAAAATGGCATTAGAATAGTTAGGTGGTTGCTTTTGACCAGTGTAGACTCGATGTGCTGTGCTGTTGAGATGATGACTGCCCCATAGAATCAAAAATGTTACTGTCCAATCTCCTAATTTCATTAGCCCCTTCATTTCTGCCTCTCGCTGCAATTTCTTCCAGCCTCACGATGCTGTAATGTTCTTGGCCACTTCTGGCCTTTGCAGACTTGTTCCTCCAACTCTGCCACCCTACCCACCTACTTTTATGTTTTACTCAGTCACAGGATATGGGTATCACTATCTGGGACAGCATTTATCGTTCATTATCCCTGAGGATGGGCAACAGACTACATAGAGTGTGCTCCTATCTCTCTCTCTCTCTCTCTCTCTCTCTCTCTCTCTCCATCTGTCCTTTCTGTGCAGGGAACTAAACCAAGATAACTGAGTAGCTGACAGCTCTCCCTCACCTCTCCTCTGCTCTCCCTGAAAACCCCCTGTTGATAGGGACAATTGAACCCCACTTTCAGAGACCCAGAAAGGGTGAATTCTGAAGCCCACTGGTGTGGCATGTCATTCAGTCAGATGGTGCTGCTCACTTTTCCTCATTCACCCTTTGTCTGTCTGTACAAGAGAATTGTGCCCGTGCTAACAATGTATGATGCAATTCATTCCCAGCATGGTTCGTGATTGGGGGGAAGGTTTCCGAATCCCCACTCTACCTGATTGATGTATTTTATGATGTTAGCCCTTCAGTACACTTGGCTCAAATGTTAAGATTCCATGCTCCACCCACACAACCGTTCCTGTTTCCCCCTTTCCACACACATAATCCCATCCTTTACATCCTCCTGTCATTCAGCTGAATCCACACTGTACATCCTCCAAAGGCTAGTACTGTCTTCCTGAGGAGCGGTCCCGCACACAGTGATGAACTTACACAGATCAAGTGTAACCATGGGTTTATCAGACTGAAGCCTAACTGGGTTCCCTTTCCTTTCCAAATACCCATTGAGAAAGGCTGGCACTGCTTTGACCATCTTGAATGTTTCTCTGCATCCTTACTCTGATTGTCACACACAGTCAGATGTATCTGCTTTCTTGGTGCAACATTGAAGCTCTCGTTCTGTCGGAACTACCAGAACCGACCTTTCTGTAACACAAGGCATTTCTACCATTAGTGGGCGGCACGGTGGCACAGTGGTTAGCACTGCTGCCTCACAGCGCCAGAGACCCAGGTTCAATTCCCGCCTCAGGCGACTGACTGTGTGGAGTTTGCACGTTCTCCCCTTGTCTGCGTGGGATTCCTCCGGGTGCTCCGGTTTCATCCCACAGTCCAAAGATGTGCAGGGCCAGGTGAATTGGCCATACTAAATTGCCCATAGTGTTAGGTAAGGGGTAAATGTAGGGGTATGGGTGGGTTTCGCTTCGGCGGGTCGGTGTGGACTTGTTGGGCCGAAGGGCCTGTTTCCACACTGTAATGTAATGTAATGTAATCTAATCTAATCTAATCATTAGACCGCACGATGAGTCAAAATTTCACGTGCTACATCAGTAGAAAACTGAATTTTTGTGACTAACTTTAAATATCCTGCTCGTTTACCTCATCACTTCCTTCATAACTGTTCCGTGTTCATTACATTAACATTCCCAGTCTGTACCTGAACACCAAACCATACAGTATCAATGGTGGTTTTCCACTTGAATTTGCATTCTTGCTCTTTATCCTGATAAGTGCAAGGCAATAACTGCAACAAAGAACTTTCTTTTTTAATGATAACTTGATGAGCCGATCCATCATTTACCATTATGCAGAACACTGAATCCATGCTTCAAAGAGTAAAACACAGAATCGCTAGCAGATCTGTCCAGTGTGTGTATTAACTCGACTGGAACAATCTTAGCAACTCAGTGATATGAACATGTACATAACTGTTGCTGAATATGCCATGATATTGGGTTCCTTTGGAATTGGAATCATTGCATCTGGGTGTTGCGTTGATCTCGCACAGAGTGAGTTCAGGTGTGTGAAAGCTGCATGAGCTGAGCTCAGTTGAGTTCCAATGGACTCAGTTGGATGGGGATGGGTTGAGTTGGACTCCAATTGATGGAGCAGGAATGGGATTGGTTGAAATCCATGTGATTGCTTCATTGTTTTATTCAGTAGAAGATTGCTACATTTTGACATTGATTAGAAAGGTATTTCATGTTCATTTTAAAATCTGAGAAATAAAATGTTTCCCATTATTTTAAGATCATTTCAATTGCAAGTACTATTTCTGAGCTCCTTAATACACAATGCACCGTTGAAAACATCCTCTTGAGAAGTTAAAGGACAGCAGTCTGTTGCTGTCCCTTAATTCCAGGGTGTGAGCCCTCCATGGACAATAATATATTGAGTAACTGATGTGAAACAAAACTGAAAGAAAGTAGGAAATGAACAAAAAATAATAATAATGAATGCTGTCAGAAAAGGATTTGGAAAACAACCACAATTATTTTTTTTATGGAACATTCCTTAGGGATGGCTGTTTACAATCCTTTTACATCTCCACATGGAATAAACCAGTGTTGTGGAACTGTACTATGTAATGGGGATGGGGTTGAGGAGAGTGCTGAATAGATTTGAACTAACATGAGACATCCCACACGGTATTTACGATCATGTATAAGTGAGTGTTGATTCTTATCTCAGGAGCTCAGTTCAGACTCCAAGCCCTGCGTGAGAGTTAATGAATGAGATCACCCAACATTAACAATGCAAGGACCAATAATTCTGCAGGTCTTATTCGCTTTCTTCCATTGCTTTGCAATTGTCTGTGTTCCAGGTGAGGAGATCTTCCCCGTTACTGAATGTGGTGTTTATAGTTCTGTCTGTGTTTTATGGTGAGATATTTGATGGATTACTTTGGAAGTGGGATGTGGATGGACTGATTGAAGGAGTGACCTTGGGGACGCTGCAGTGCCATGTTACTGGAATGTTACCAGGAGGAATCTTCAGTTGTATGAAGAGAGGAAAGAGGTTGCCCAGTGTCCTTGGAAGTGAAAATGATGGGGGATGCAGGGATGGCGGGATAGAGAGTATGGGCAGAATAAACCCCAAAACCTGAAGAAATTACCCCAGGAGCCTGCTTCACCAATAAATCGGATCTTGGATGATCCTAGATTCCTCACATCCTGCTCTTCCCCTATTAGCCTTGATTCCACGACTGATCAAGAATCTCGTAAGGCAGCCTAAAATATACAAAAGATTTTTTATATCCCACAGCTATCAATGGCAAAGATTTTGAAAGACTCACAACCCACTGAGGGAAGATATCCCTCCTCATGTTAGTGTTAAATTTCAGCTCCAATATTCTGAGACTGTGCGCTCTTGTCCTAGAGTCTCCCATGAGGGGAAACATAATCTTAGCATTGACCCTGTCCAGCCCCTTAAGAATCCTCATTTTTTTCAATGATGTCACCTCCCAGTCGTCTTAACTTCAGTGACTACAGTCTTAACCTGTGTAATCTTTGCCCACAAGACAAATCCTCCAGGGTTCTTGCTACAGTACCTTTCTGAACTGCCTGTAATGAAATGATAAATAATGGGACCAAATCTTCTCACATTTCTCCAGATGTTGTCTCCCCAGAACCTTGTTCAGTTGCAGTAAGAATTCCCTACTCTTATACTCCAACCCCCTGGAAGTCAGGGACAAATTCCATTGACCTTCCTGATGATCTGCTGCCCCTGTCTGCCAGCTTTCTGTGTTTGATGTACAAGTCTCCCCAAGCTCTTTGGCGTTGTAGTTCTCTGCAGTTTTCAATGTTAGAAATGATTAAAATTACGAGAACAAGTCTAAGGGAAATGATGATTCCTGAAGCAGAACTTTGATTAACCAGAAGACAGAGAGTGTGCACAGCTGTAAAAAGGGCAAGGTTTGGAAATAGGTTGTATCTTGGGGCAGTGACAATGCTTTGATTTGAATTCTGTCCCTGAGAAGGTGCTAAATGGAAGGAGGTTACTGTGAACACTTTTAAAAAATGGAAATTTGATAACCTCAGATCCATGCAGAGCCTTCAGAGAATTGCACCTCCTCCATGGATCAGAAACGAGCTGGGAAGATTTTACACAGCTGCTTCATCTGATAAATGGTGTTGTGAGAGCAAATAAGTGTAATGTTTCCAGTGACAGGAAAGTTGGAAGCAGAGGGAATCAATTCTACACAGTTCTTACGCGGACCAGAGGTGGAATGAGATTTCCACTTCCAGCTGTGAGTTGTTGTCAGTTGGATTCACTGACTGAGCAGGTGCCGGAGAGAGATGAGTGCTGGCAATTTTATGAAGAGTACGGGGTAAGAATGTGAAAACATTAAACTCACAGGTCAAACAGTAAAGTTGAGGGAATGGTGATAGAGAGAGGGATAATATCCAATAATCTCACTCAATCTTTATTATTCCATCAGCCTATGCAATCCCATGGAATGGTGAACACTTGTGTAATTTATAACATTGTAGGAATGAACAATGGAATCGAATTCTGACAGAATGAATTAGCCTTTGTGGTGAGTCCTACATGTGACGCTGTCAATGATATAAAGCTAACTGGCCAACCTGCAGACTGGAAGGGATTGTTAGATAGAATACAATGGACATGAACAAATGAGCTTTGAAGGAACAATGTTTCATGGTAGTGAGTGGTTAGAGACTGGAATGTACTGCTGAAGGGAATGGGAGAGAGGAGTTCAATCTGGGCAACCCACACGGAATTTGGTTTTCATTCTGGAGTGGAAGAATGTGCAGGACTATGGTAACACCAGTGTGTACCATCCACAAGATGCACCACAGAAATATCCCCAAGGCTCCTTCGACAGCACTTTCCAAAGACATGGACACATCCATCTAGAAGGACGAGGGCAACAGATACATGGGAACACCATCCCCTGAAAGTTCCCCGACAAGCCACTCCCCATCCTGACTTGGAAACCTATCGCTGTACCTTCAGTGCCCCTTGCTCAATATCCTGGAATTCCCTCACTAACAGCATTGTGGGTCTACATACAACACACGGAGTACAGAAAATCAAGAATTACAGCTCACCCCCACCTTCTCATGGGCAATTCATTGGCAATTATCACTGGACCAATCAACAATACCCTCATCTCTTAGTGAATAAAAAAAAATCTCAGTGTCCTGTTATAGAATGAATTTTACGCTCTATATCTTCTCTGGGTAAGGAAATCGTTTACAATTAACATGCAGTTTTATTGGTTAATGCCTGATGTATTTTCGCTGCTCGATACTCTCTCTTCCACTGAGGGAACTCATGGTTGGCAGAGCAACAATATTGGATCTTTGCACAATCCCATCAATCACCATTAATTCAGAATCTACACTTCAATTTTGTAGAGCAAGAACCTAATTCCATTTTGTTAATAATTTTAAGCACACCAATCAGAAAGGAGATTGAAGTGAGAGACCTACTTTCATTTACTTTGCAATGTCCATTTTGTTCTGAATGACTTGTGTTTCATGCAAAGAGTGCTGTGGGAAAAAAAATATAATGGACTGTTCACCACGGACAGCCCATATCCTTATTTATGTTGTACACTAAGAGAAAGGGCTAATCATATTCAGGTCCAATGTTCCAATATCTATCATCACTCCTTGCTAATATAAATCAGAAGGGAAGTGGGAGAACTTAGATTAACCAGAGGACAGAGAGTGTGCACAGCTGGAGAAAAGGCAAGGATTGGAAATAGGTTGTATCTTGGAGCAGTGACATTGCTTTGATTTGAATTTTCTCCATGAGAAGGTACTAAAAGGAGGAGATTGCTGTCATTCCAACACATCATAGGGATTTCTCAGAAGTGATTGCACCTTCTTTCCATTCTCAATCATGATTATATTGACTAGTATCTGTGGTTATTCATTCTGTGCACGTTTATCTTGCTTTACAAATGAGACTGCTCTGTGGAACCACTTGAAATGTGGGAATTTTGACAGGGGCAGAACATGCCTCATAAACCTTATTGAATTCTTTGAGGAAGTGATGAAACACATTGATGAAGGTAGAGCAGTGGATGTGGCGCACATGGATTTTAACAAGGCATTTGATCAGGTTCCCCACAATAGACTCATTCAGAAAGTAGTCGAAGAGGGTGGTGCTGGAAAATCACCAGTCAGGCAGCATCTGAGGAGCAGGAGAATCGAAGTTACGGGCATAAACCGTTCATCAGGAGTGATCATAACTGCCCAACCGGCTGTGCTTTTCTAGCATCACACTCTTCGACTCTGATCTTCACCATCTGCAGTCCTCACTTTCTCCTCATTCAGAAAGTAAGAAGGCAGGGGATGCAGGGAAATCTGTCTGCCTGGATACAGAATTGGCTGGCCCATTGAAGACAGAGTGTGGTAGCAGATGGAATGTATTCAGCCTGGAGCTCGGTGACCAGTGGTGTTCCACAGGGATTGGTTTGATTAGATTAGATTCCCTACAGTGTCCTGCTCTTTGTGATTTTTATAAACTATTTGGATGAGGAAGTGGAAGGGTAGGTTAGTAAGTTTGCCACTGATGAGAAGGTTGGTGGAGTTGTGGATAGTGTGGAGGGCTGTTGTAGGTTGCAACAGGACATTGGCAGGATGCAGAGCTGGGCTGACAAGTGGCAGATGAAGTTCAATCTGGAAAAGTGGGAAAAGTTATCTTTGGAAGATCAAATTTGAATGCAGAATATGGGATTAAAGACAGGATTCTTGGCAGTGTGGAGGAGTGGAGGGATCTTGGTGTCCATGCCCATAGATCCCTCAAACTTGCCACCCAAGTTGATAGGGTTGTTAAGATGGCATATGGTGTGTTGACTTTCATTACAGGAGGATTGACTTTAAGAGCATCGAGTTTATGCTGAAGCTTTTCTCATTGGCACAAAGAAGTATGAGAGGTGACTTGATAGAGGTGTACAAGATGATGAGAGACATGGATAGAGTGGGTAACCAGAGGTGTGTTCCCAGGGCAGCAATGGCTATCACAAGGGGGCATAATTTTAAGGGAGTTTTAAGAAGGTTTAGGGGAGGTGTCAGAGGCAGGATCATTACACAGAGAGCGGTGCTTGTGTGGAATGCACTGCCAATGGTAACAGTAGAGTCAGACACTTTAAGGACATTTAAGCAGCACTTGGACAGGCACATGGATGATAGTAAAATGATCTTAGAGTTTGATCTTAGAGTAGGATAAAAGATTGGCACAACATTGAGGGAGGAAGAGCCTGGACTGTGTTCTACTTTTCTATGTTCTATTTTGCAACTAGCTAACCGAATTGGGTATTGAGGATTTATAACTCCCAGTCAGTTTAGCGTTATCAACCTAGTCCAGGTGCTTTAGCTCGATGGGTTACATAGTTTGAATTACAAGATTCTGTGTTCAGAGCAAACTGCAGAATTTCAGCACATTTCTAAACCGTATCCTGCCGAGCAGTACTGATCATGTCCTCATCAGTCTGAGATGCTGATTCCACATGCAGCATTAAGCTACTTCGGATTGCTTTCTCGAATATTAAACATTCAAAGGCATCAGTGATCCTTGGTTACTTCAATCAGCATCACGTACAGAAACAACGAGTACGGTCTATAATTCTGTTTGTGGGAACTTGGTCAATCTTGGTTATGCTTTTCCTTAATTCCAACATTTATCATGTTTCACACATGCACTGTAGGTGGTAAAGTCTTTTCAGGCGCCTGGTCATTGTAAATTTGAAAACGTCTCAGTTGTTGTTGTTGTAAAGACGTTCCTGTTCTTGATGTCAGTGCTGATAATGGCAGTTGTGACAATGCTGTCATTTTAAAAAGGTTTGAGAACATGCAACATAGAACCTAGAACGGTCCAGCACAGTATAGTCCCTTCACCCTGCGATGTTGTTCTGAGCATTTATCTTAATCTGAGGTCAACCTAACCTACACACCCCTCAATTCACTGCCATCCATGTGCTTGTCCAGCAGTTGCTTAAATGTCCCAAATGTCTCTGACTCTACCAGCAAATTTTGCAGTGCATTCCACACACCCACCACTCTCTGCATAACGAACCTACCTCTGACATCACCATATTACCTTCCTCCAATCACCTAAAAATATGAGCCGTTGTGACAGCTATTCCTGCCCTGGGAAAAAGTCTCTGGCTATCTATTCTATCTATACCTCTCATTACCTGTACACCTCTACCAAGTCACCTCTTCTTTCTTCTCTCCAGTGTGAAAAGCCCGAGCGAAATCAACCTCACTTTATAAGACAAGCCCTCCAATCCAGGCAGCATTCTGGTAAACCTCCTCTGCACTCTTTCTAAAGCCTCTACATGCTTCCAATAATGATGCAACCAGAAGTGAATACGATATTCCAAGTCTAACAAAGTCTAACAAGGGCTTTATAGAGCTGTATCATAACCTCCCAGCTCTTAAACTCAATCCCCCTGTTAATGAAAGCCAATACACCATAAGCCTCCTTAACAATCCTATCAACTTTGGTTGCAACTTTCAGAGATCTATGTATGTGGACCACAAGAGCCTACTGTTCTTCCACACTCCCGAGAATCCTCCCGAGAACTCTGTGTTCAGCATTCAAATTCAACGTTCGAAAATGAAGCACTTTGCATTTATCCAGGTTGAACTCCATCTGCCACTTCTCTGCCCAGTTCTACATTGTACATTGCAACAGCCCTCGACACTATCTATAACACCATCAACTTTTGTGTCATTGGCAAACTTACTAACCCACCATTCCACTTCTGTGCTTGGATTTTTTGCAGAGAGACTGGAAAGGCAGAGGTGCCGAAGAGTTAAGTTTAACAATGGAAGGCGAGAGGCTAGTTCTCCCAGTTCAGGTTTTTTCTCATTTTGTAACTGTAGCAGTCACATGAAAGGTTAGAAGCTTTAGTAAAGGATACCTCTGCCGTTCTCTGAAATATCTTTCTGGATGCTGTTCCCTCCTGCCTGAAAGAATCTGTGTTTAAATTTCCCTTTGTGCCAAGGGGTGTGTTTATGGGATGTTACTAGATTGGAACAGTTAATTAGTTCTATTGTGTGCCAGGTTGTTAGGTTTTCCAATAGTTAACATATTCTAAATTCTGCTTTCTTTTGTTCAGGTTTCAATGGTAGTTTTTAAATAAATTCTGTTTTATTTTAAGCCGAGTGGTTTGACCAGCTGCATCACACCTGGAATATTCACTTCACATCTCCATTTAAAATGAGAAAAAGATAGGGTATAGGCTACCTTGTCTAAATGTTTTTAGTGGGTCTGGCCTGGTCCAAAACAAGGGGAATGTTGACAATCACACACCTGGAATAATGTTTCAATCTGTCTTCCAGCAAATTTATTGACAATTGTGATCCTCTCTCGTGGAAACTGTGGCATCACCAAAGGTATATCTATCTACCTGATTTCCATGGCAACAGCGGATCTCCTGGTCATTGTATTCAATGTAATACTCAAAACTCTTGGTTTCAAATATTTCCCAGTTTCCTTCCTGTTTTACACAGGAATGTGCAAGTTTAACGTCATCATGGGCTATGCTGCTATTGACTGCTCCGTCTGGTTGACCATCGCTTTCACTATTGACCGCTTTGTGGCCATTTGTTGCCACAATCTGAAAGCCAGATATTGCTCTGCCAGAACAGCAGCCTTGGTGGTGACCATTGTTTGTTCTGTGAGCATTTTGAGGAACATTCCATTTTACTACAAATACCAATCTTTGGGCACATGGGGTGGTGTACCCTGGGGCTGTGGCATCAGACCAGAGTTCTATACCTTGCCAGGATGGGTGGCATTTTTCTGGTTCCACCAGTTGCTGAACCCATTGATCCCCTACCTCCTGATCCTGCTGTTCAATGCTCTGACCGTCAGGCACATCATCTTGGCAAACCGGGCACGCAGGGGTCTTCGAGCTCCCAGTAACAGGGACCAGAGAGGAGATGCAGAGATGGTCAACAGGCGGAAATCCATCATCCTGCTGTTTGTTGTCTCGGGCAGTTTTATATTGTTGTGGATGCCCAAGGTCAGTGTTTTCTTACTGATGAAGATTACCAACAACCATTTTTACCCGAGTTATGACCATCCTGTTATGATCGCTGACATATCTGGGACTGTACTCTTCTACCTGAGCTCCTGTACAAACACTGCCCTTTATGCCCTGACCCAGAGTAAATTCAGAGAGGAGCTGAAGAGGGCTCTGAAATATCCCTTCACTCTCATCCGTGAATGTATCCCTACATCAAAGTAAGGAAAGTGACTGAGACTGAAGCACCCCACACAGTTTGTGCCCATCTCTGAGCTCTCTCCAATCTTCACCTCTCAACTGAATTCCCCTGTTTTTCTCCACGTAAAGAGATGAAGAGGCGAAATTGTCTACTTGAGCCATGGGACGTGGAAAACTTCCCTAACCTCCTTTTCTCTCCTTCACAAAACATTGGGGATGCTTCTGTCCATGTCTGAGAGTGTACGCAGGGGGAAAGAAATAAAAGTGAAGAAAAATACATCTTGTGGGCATTGTGTCTTTGTTTGACTTCTATCCTTTCACAAATTTGCCATCCTAATTCGTGTAGACACAACCTGAAGAAAAATGCATGTTATGAATGTTGTGTCTTGATCTTCCTTGATTCCCTTTACAAATGTCAGATGAATTACAATCAAGCACACTCAAAATATTCACCAGGAAACAAATCATTTAATGCTTAATATGATACGTTCAACATGAGACAATTCATGGAAGCTATTTCTCCCCTCAAACATTCATAATTTGTCCACATCTCTCTTTTTACTTCCATTCCTTTCTCATTCTGTCCATCTGTTGGTTCTGTCATTCATTCACAATTGTGTTCATTCATTCAAGGGATATCACTGGGATTGGTTAGACCAGCAGTTATGACCCATCCCTAACTTTCCTGGGAGTAGTTCAGAGTGAGGCACATTCCTGTGGGTCTGGAGCCACATGTAGGGTCAGACTGCGCAGGAATGGCCGTTCTCCCTGCTCTGAAGGAGATGAGTGAACGAGAGCTTTTTGTATCTGCCAAAAACCAAGGAATGTTTCTTTTGATTGCATTGGTGAGACCAGGCAGACACTATGGCAACTGATGAATGGACACCGTGCAACAATGTCCCAGACAGGAATGTTTGCTCCCTTCTTCAGAGGTAAAGAATATTCAGCCTCTGATCTTCAGGTATGTGTTCTCCACCGCAGCCTTCGAGTAAACAACAACACAGAATTGCCAAGCAGAAACTGATAGCTAAGTCCTGTAACCATGCAGAAAACCTCAACTCTGATCTTGGGTTCATGTCACATTGAACATAACCCCACTATACTGTTCTATATCTGTAAAATCTTCCTTTTGAGATACTTGATTCGGTTCCCTACAGTGCAGAAACAGACCCTTCAGCCCAACAAGTCCACAATGACCCACCAAAGAGTAACCCACCCAGACCCATTCCCCTGCCGCGTATATACCCCTGACTAATGCACCTAACACTATGGGCAATTGATCATGGCCAATTCACCTGACCTGCACGTCTTTTGGATTGTGGGAGGAAACTGGAGCATCTGGAGGAAACCCGGGCAGGGAATGTGCAAACTCCAGATGGACAGTGGCCTGAGGCTAGAATCAAACCTGGGTCCCTGGTGCTATGAGGCAGCAGTGCTAACCACTGACCACCATGATGCCCCCAAGGTTACGCATTACATAGAATCTTACAGTCCTTCGGCCCAACAACTTCACAGTGACCCTCCGAAGAGAAACCCACCCAGACCCATTCCACTACATCCTATATTTACCCCTGACTGATGCACCTAACCTATATATCCCTGGGCACTATGGGACAATTTAGCGTTGCCAATTCACCTATCCTGCACACCTTTGGACTGTGGGAGGGGACCGGAGCACCTGGAGGAAACCCACACAGACACGGGGAGAATGTGCAAACTCCACACAGGCAGTCACCCGAGGTGGGAATCGAACCCGGGTCCCTGGCGCTGTAAGGCAATTTGGCGAGTCACTGAGCCACCGGCCACTTAATTCCAGATTTTTAGTGTTGGGAAATCTCCTTGGTGAAATTTGGATTCAGGTTCCCAGAACATTTTCTGAGTGGTTGGATGAACAGCCTGTGATAACTGCACAAGGCCATCACCTCATCCTAACTTCCCTTCTCTTCCACTCCTTTTACCTTCACTGAATCCTCCAGGTGTCTCTTCCTCTTCTTCTCTCCGTGTCTAAAGACAAAGTCGTTCATCTCTGTCCATTACAATGTGGAGGTGCCAGTGTTGGACTGGGGTGGAGAACATTAGAATCTACACAACACCAGGTTACAGTTCAACAGGGCTATTTGACATCACAAGCTTTCGGAGCACTGATCCTTCATCAGGTGAAGAGGAGGGAAACACACAGAACACAGAATTTATAGGCAAACCGATATAAAGATCGTACACATGGTGTGAGTGGGAGTGTCGACAGGCTGCATAACAAGTCTCTGTGGGTGATCGAAAGGGACAGACATTGGGAGTAAAGTGTCAACAGCTGAGTAACAAGTGAAGGGATGGTCTAAGATCTGATTAATTGAGGCAGAGAGATAATTCCAAAAAAATCAAATATTACATTGTGCGGAGACCAACCAAACAGCTGGAACAACTTGATGGGTAAAAGAGTCACATGCCAAGTGTGTATCCGAAGTAACATGCCATCTAAAACTGTACAAACTA
Source organism: Chiloscyllium plagiosum (assembly GCF_037043375.1). Classification (NCBI taxonomy): domain Eukaryota; kingdom Metazoa; phylum Chordata; class Chondrichthyes; order Orectolobiformes; family Hemiscylliidae; genus Chiloscyllium; species Chiloscyllium plagiosum. The sequence continues at coordinate 32,113,340 of NW_028270176.1, read as the reverse complement.
ATTCTGGTGATGGGATCATAACAAATTATCAAGGTGATGGTGTCAAAACTGGATAGTAAGGAAGATTTTACAGACACAGAACAGGACAGTGGAGTCACATGTAGTGCAACATGAACCCAGGATCACAATTGAGTCCCTCTTCATAGATACAGAACTTGGCTCAAAGTTTCTGTTCAGCGATTCCGCATTATTGTGCATCTCAAAGGATGCTTACCCGAAGATGGGAGGCTGAATGTCCTTGAGCACTGAACTGTCCCCCGACTGGGAGAGAACAGTCCTGACTGGGTCATTGTTGCACTGTGTCCATTCATCCATTGTTGTAGTGTCTGCATGATCTCACAAATATACCAAGCCTCAGGGCATCATTACCTCAAGTGTATGAGGTAGACAATGCTGGCTGTGTCACATGAGTACCTGCCATGCACATGGTGGGTAGTGTTCCCAAGTGTGATAGTAGTATCCATGTCAGTGATCGGATATGTTTTGCAGAGGGTGCTGTGCCAGGGTTGTGTGGTGTTTTGTGTGGTGATCCTGAAGGCTGGGCAGTTTTCTGGAAACGATGGTCTGTTTAAGATTTGGTGGTTGTTTGAAGGTGAGAAGTGGAAGTGAAGGGCTGACCCTTGGTGAGATGTTTGTTGTCGTTAATGACGTGTTTAAGGCTGTGAGGGACATGGTGTAGTCTCTTTGCTCCAGGGAAGTACTGGACGATGAAGGGCACTCTATCACTTGAATCCATCTATGGGTAAGGATTCTCCGAGGCATGGTATATTAACGAGACTGTGCAGACACTACAACAACACAAGATTGGATACTACCCAACAATTGCCAATTTCTACTGAAAAATCTGAGGTAACCTTTCAGGTCCGGTGACCCTTCCTCTGCTTCCCCTCACAGATGCTGCTGGATCTGCTGAGCTTTTCCAGCAGCTTCTGTTTGTGTTCCATGTTATTTCAATCATTTGGTTTGTCTCCAGCACCACCTTCTTATTAACTTGTTTGTCATTATCTCTCTGCCTCATTTAGTCAGATTATAGATCATCCCTTCCCTCGTTTTTCAGCTGATGACACTTTCCTCACACTGTCTAACACCCTTGGTCACCTGCAGGGACTTGTGTGATCTTTTGATTTCTCTGCATCCCCTTGATCATTCTGTCCATAAATTCTGTGTCCGTGAGCTTCACTCTCCCTTCATCTAATGACGGGGCAGCACTCCATAACCCTGTTGGACTATAACCTGGTGTTGTGTGACTTCTGACTTTGTCCACCCCAGTCCAACACCGTCTCCTCCACATTTCTGTTCATAGTGGTGGATTCAAAAGAGCACTTTTGTTTTGTTGGTTCATGGATCCAAGTAGGAAAAGGTGTTGCTTTTAACAAAAGGACACTGTGTAGGAAATGGACAAGAGAACGACCATCAAAGTTGTGAGTTTTAGATTCATTGTTTTCTCTTTAAAGAAGAAACTAATCCAAAAATAGAGACAGAAAGAGTCTGTGTGTGTCCGTGTGTGAGTGGATGGATATGGGTGTGTGTGTGTGCGTATCTGCATGAGTGTGTGTGTGAGTGTACGTTTGTGAGTGCGTGTGTGTTTGAGTCTGAGTGTGAGTGTGTATGTGTGTGTGTGTGTATGTATGTGTGTGCATTCAGTGCCATTCTGATCAGAAACACTATTTGAATTCTTTTTACAACATGCACCAGTTGTGTGTTCAGGAGAGCTCAGCAAAGTAACAATCTCTTGCTCACTCACGACAGCCCATTGTGTGGAGAATACAGGGTTCAGAACCAGCCTGCGAAGACAGAGCATGCGTATCACTTTCTGCCCTTTCTGCCTGGGGAACTGAATGAAGACACTCTGGTAGATCGGTAATCCCTCTCAGCGTTCCTCTGTTCTCTCTGAAAATCCTCTGTTAAAAAGGACAATTGGAAGTTACTTCCAGAGACACAGAAACAACACATTTTCAAACAGCGAATGGGAAATTGAGAATTGCTGTTCCTACAAACTCATGTCATCATCAAACATTTGGAAGGAATTGAAAGAATCTGAAAGAGAACAACATATCAGTCTCGGCCATCTCAACGGGAACTATTGAATAGGGTTTCCTGCTTGAAATTTTATAACAAAACATAATATTTGTCTCTTCTCTGTTTTTGTTTGTCTGAATGGGATTACATAAAAGAGCTAACAATTAAACTTTCATCACAGATTGGCAATTCAACACAGCAATGTTTGTCATTGGTTTAAACTGGTTTGATTATATTAAACAGTTAAATAGCAAAGAAAGCTGCAGGCCCATATTCTTTTAATATGATGTGTATAGTTGGACAATTTGTTGCTTTAAATAAACCTTCACCTTTTTGATGACTCAGTAAATAGTGGGGCTTGATTGCCAGTGCACAGTGGGATAAACTTGGTTAGACCACAGACAGCAAACTGCACATTTCCAGAGGGATGTAATTGCATTGGAGAGAGAGCAGAGGAGATCGAACAGCTCTCCCTCATCTCTCCTCTGCTCTCCCTGAAAACCCCCTGTTGAAAGGGACAGTTGGACCCCACTTTCAGAGACCCAGAAAGGGTGAATTCTGAAGCCCACTGGTACAGCGTATCATTCAGTCAGATGGTGCAGCTCAATTTTCCTCACTCATCCTTTATCTGTTTGTACAAGAGAATTGTGCCCGTGCTAACAATGCATGATGCAATTCATTCCCAGCATGTTTAGCGATTTGGGGGAAGGTTTCCAGATCCCCACTCTGTCTGAATGATCTACTTTATCATGGCAGTCCTTCAATGCATTTGGATCAAATTTTAAGACTTCATGCCCCAGTCACACACCCGTTCCTGTTTCCCCCTTTCCACACACATAATCCCATCCCAGCTGAATCCACACTGTACATTCTCCAAAGCCCAGTACCATCTTCCTGCGGAACGGTCCCTTTCACAGTGATGAACTTACACAGATCAAGTGTAACCAAGGGTTTATCAAACTGAAGCCTAACTGGGTTCACTTTCCATTCCAAACACCATTGAGAAAAGCTGGCACTGTTCTGACCATCTTGAATGTTTCTCTGCTTTCTTGATACAACTTTGAATTTCACGTTATACAGAAACTATCACAACTGACCTTTCTGTGACGCAAGTCATTTCAGTCGTTAGATCACACAAGAACTCAAACTTTCAGTTGCTCCATCAGGTGGAAAGCTGCCTTTACTTACTTTGTGACCAACTTTAAATACCCTGCTCATTTCCCTCATCACTTCCTTAACAACTGCTCCATGTTCATTGGTAAGTGTTAACATCCCCAGTCCATGTGTTAACACCGAGCCATACAGTATCATTGTTGGTGATCAACTTGAATTTGTTTACTTGCTCTATGTCCTAATGCGTGCAAAACAAAATATGCAACAAAGTAAGTCCTTTTGTGTTAATACTTTGATGAGTTAATCCATTATCAGTCAGGATTTATAACAGAGGTTCCATGCTTTAAATGCACAGCACAAATTTGGCAGCAGATCTGTCCAGCAGTGCATAGTAACTGGACTGGAACAAATTCAGCAACTTGGCGGTTGGCTCAATCACATAACTGGTCAGGCAGCATAGTAGGAGCAAGCGAGTTGATGATTTGGGCATAAGCCCTTCATCAGGAATGCGGGGTGAGGGTGTGTGTCCAAGGGGACTGGGTGATAAATGGGAGGGGCTGGGGCTGGGGGGGGGCAAAGGTAGCTAGGAAGAATATAGATCAATGAAAGTTGGGGTGGTGACAGCGATAGTTCAGAGCAATGGGTAGAGCAGATAGCAGTGATATAAGATGGATGGTAGGACAGTTCAAGAGGGCAGTGCCAAGTTGGCGGGTTAGATCTGAGATAGGGTGGGGGTGGAGGAGAGAAGGAAACTGGTGAAATCAACATTGATTCCAGGCACAAGATGAGGTGTTCTTCCTCCAGGGAGCGAGTGGCCAGACTTTGGCGGTGGAGGAGGCCCAGGACTTGCATGTCATTGGTGTAGTGGGAGGGAAAGTTGAAGTGTTCAGCTTACAGGTTGGTGAGGTTGTTGTGTGCCTGTGTCCCAGAGTTGTTCTCTGAAACATTCAGCAATTTGGCGCCCTGTCTCCCCAGTGCAGTGGAAACCATATCGAGAGCAACGGGCACAGTAGACGAGGTGTGTGGAGGTGTGCTTTTCCACCACCAGTTGTTTTGACTCTAATCTCCAGCATCTGCAGTCTCCACTATCTCCACAAACACATAACTGGTACTAAACGTGCCCTGACATTCCTTTAGAATTGGAATCATTGCACCCGGGTGTTGTTTTGAACTCGAGCAGACTGAGTTCAGACGTGTGAAATATCCATGAGCTGAGCTCAGTTGAGTTCCAATGGACTCAGTTGAATGAAGATGGTTTGAGTTGGACTCCACCTGATGAAGCAGGAATGGGCTCGGTTGGAGTCCACGTAATTGCTTTATTGTTTTATTTAGTGGTACGTTTGTTACAAACTGACATTCATTACAAAAGAGTTTGATGTGAATTTTAAAAATCTGTTTGAAAAACATAATGTTTCCTATTATTTTAAGACTATTTCAATTATAAGTACAATTTCTGTGCTACGTAATAGTCAAAGTACAGTTGGGAACATCCTGTTGAAAAGATAAAGGACAGCAGCCTATAGCTGTCCCTTAATTCCAGGATGTAAACCCACCATCGACAATGACATACTATATTGAGTGACTGACCCATGAAACAAACTGAAAGAAGATAGATGATGAAGAAAATGAAGATAAACAAATGCTATCAGAACAAGGTTTGGAAAATAACACTTTTGTTTTTCAAGGAATTTTCTTTAGGGAGTGCTGTTCACAATCCCTTTACATTTCCATGTGGAATAGTCCAGTGTTGTGGGAATGTGAAATGTAATGTGGATGCTTTTAAACAGACTGTTTAATAGATTAGAACTAACACAACATGGTGTTTACGATCATGTATAAGGGAGTGTTGATTCTTATCCCAGGAGCTCAGTCCAGACTCCAAGCCCTGTGCGAGAGTTAATGAATGAGATCACCCAACATTAACAATGCAAGGACCAATAATTCTGCAGGTCTTATTCGCTTTCTTCCATTTCTTTGCAATTGTCTGTGTTCCAGGTGAGGAGATCTTCCCCGTTACTGAATGTGGTGTTTATAGTTCTGTCTGTGTTTTATGGTGAGATATTTGATGGATTACTTTGGAAGTGGGATGTGGATGGTCTGATTGGAGGAGTGACCTTGGGGAAGCTGCAGTGCTACTTGATTGGAATTTTATCAGTTGTGTGGAGAGAGGAGAGGTTGCTCGATGTTCTCGGAACTGGAGATGATGTGGAGGTGTGTGTGGGGTGGGTTGGACATGGGTGTATAGTGTCATCGGCAGAATAAACTTTGAAGGAATTTTCCCTCCAGTCTGCTTCACCAATAAATCTTGGCTGATCCGACATTCCACACATTCTTCTCTTTCCCCATAACTCTTGATTCCCGGCTGATCAAAAATCTAGTAATGGAACCGAAGATATGCAAAAGGTCATTTTATCCCCCACAGCTATCAATGATCAAGAATATGAAAGACTCAGAATCCTCAAATTAGACATTCCTCCTCATCTCAATCTTAAATTTTCAACCCTATACGCTGAGACTGGGCCCTTTTTTTCCGAGACTTCCCCATGAGGGGAAACATTGTCTTAGTATTTACCCTGTCCAGCCCCTTAAGAATCTTCATTCTTTCAATGATATGACCTTCCATTATCTAATCTGCAGTGACTAGAGTCCCAACCTGTTTAACCTTCGCTCATAAGACAATCCCTCCATGTCAGGGATCATTCTGGTGAACATTCTTTGCGCTGTCTCCAGAAAAATGCTAATCTTCCTGAAATAATGGGATCAAAACTGTTCACATTTCTCCAGATGTAGTCTCCCCAGCACCATGTACTACTACCCTACTCTTATCCTCGAACCCCCTTTGAACAAGGGCCAGCATTCCATGGCCCTTCCCAATTACCTGCTGCAGCTGCGTGCTCGCTTTCTGTGTTTCATGCATAAGTTCCCCCAAGTCTCTTTGTGCTGCAGCTTTCTGCAGTTTTCAACAATAGAAATGATTAAAATTATGACAACAAGTCTAAGGAAAATGATGATTCCCATACCAGGACTTTCTTTAGGCAGAGAACAGACAGTGTACACAGTGGTATAAGGTCAAGGATTGGAAATTGGTTTTATGTTTAAGCAATGCCATTTCTTTGATTTGAATTCTGTCCCTGAGCACACACCTTAAAGTGGAGTTTGTAATGAACATTTTTTTAAAAAGAAATTCAGTAACAATGGATACATAGAAAGCTTTTAGGGAATTGTACACCGTCCTTGGTACAGAAAAATACTGGAAAGTTTCACAAAGTGCTTCATCTGATCAATGGTGTTGATAGAACAAAGGATTGGAATGTTTCCAATGACTAGATGTCCGTAAGCCGAGGAAATCGATTTTCTGCAGCTCTTACTCAGACCAAAGCTGAAATGAGATTTCCATTTCCAGCCAGGGATTGTTGTCAGTTCAATTCACTGACTGAGGAGGTACTGGAGGGAGATGACAGTTAAACATTTAAAGAAGTGCACTGATTAAGAATGGTTACGGATTAAACTAACAGGTCACAGTGTAAAATTGAGGGGAGGGCAATAAAGAGGTACAGAAACCTGCATCACAAGCCCAGTGTTCTGAGATGAATGGGATCCCTCTATGTTCTATCATTCTATCAGTCTATGCATCCCCACGGAATGCAGGACACTTGTGTAATTTATAACATTGCAGGAGTGAACAATGGAATCCATTCTGACAGAATGAATTTGCCTTTGTGGTAAGCCTTACATGTGATGGTGTCAATGATGTAAAGCTAACTGGCAAACCTGCAGACTGGAAGGGATTGTTAGATAGAATACAATGGACAAGAGGAACAAATGAGCTTTGAAGGAACACTGTTTTATTTTAGTGAGTGTTTAGAGACTGGGATGTACTGCTGAAGGGAATGGGAGAGAAGGGTTCAATCCGAACAGCCAACATGGAATTTGGTTCTCATTCTGAGCTGGAAGAACGTGCAGGACTGTGGTACCAACAGTGGATGCCATTGCTAAGTAACACTGCAGAAATACACCAAGGCTCCTTAGACAGCACTTTAAAAACCATGATCACTTCCATCTAAAAGGACAAGGGCAGCAGATATATGGGAACACCACCCCCTGCCATTTCCACACCAAGCCACACACCATCTTCAGTTGGAAATGTATCATCACTCATTCACTCTGTGCACATTTGTCTTGTTGTCCAAGGGAGAGTTCTAAGTGGAACGACGTACAATGAGGCAACTTTGTCCATCTTGCAACCAGCTCACCCACTTGTCTATATTGGATTTATTAGTCCAGTTAATTTAGCTTTCTCACACTCCTCACTTACTTTGATTCAATATGTGGTAAACATTGAATCTGAAGATTCTTTGTTGAACGTAAATTCCAGAATTACAGCGCAATATTCAAATCTTTTCCTGCAGTTCTGTTGGTATATTGGGCAGTCTGAGATGCTGACCTTGGATGTGATATCAAGACAAAGCCACTTCTGCTTGTGAAATTGGATATTGAAGATCACAAGGCACCTGTACTCCTGGGTTTCCTCACCAATCTCCCTCCCTCAATTAACATTCCACACAAACCAAACAAAAAAAATCTGCAATTCTGGATGTAAATTTTCTCGCTGAGCTTCTCAAAACTTGCTAATATCTGGAATCAATCAGATGACTGTTTGTCACAACTCAGTCAATTTTGGTTATCAATTTCCTGACATATAAATTGAACATTTTTGAAAAAGATTTCAGTATACACTATAAAGGACTATGAGGAATCTGGTGGTCATCAATTTGAATTCTTCCCTTTACTTGTTGTTGTTGATCTTGGTGCACACTGGAACAGTGAAGGTCTCTGATCCCACATATGGAATAACTTTTCAATGTCTCTTCCAGCTAACCTAGTGACGATTGTGATTCTCTTTCACGGAAAGTGTGGCATCACCAAGGGTACTTCTCTCTATCTGATTTCCATGGCGACAGCTGATCTACTGGTCATTGTATTCAATATCATACTTTTAACACTGCTTTTCAAATATTTCCCAGTTTCCTTCCTGTTTTACACAGCAGTGTGCAGTTTTAACATTGTCATGGGCTATGCTGTGAAAGATTGTTCAGTCTGGCTGACCATTGCCTTCACTATTGACCGCTTTGTGGCCATTTGTTGCCACAATCTGAAAGCCAGATATTGTTCTGCCAGAACAGCAGCCTTGGTGATAACCATGGTTTGTTCTGTGAGCATTTTGAGGAACATTCCATTTTACTTCAGATACCAATCTTTGGGCACATGGGGTGGTGTACCCTGGGGCTGTGGCATCAGACCAGAGTTCTTCATCTTGCAAGGATGGGTGGCATTTTTCTGGATCCACCAGCTGCTGAACCCATTGATCCCCTATCTCCTCATCCTGCTGTTCAATGCTCTGACCGTCAGGCACATTGTCTTGGCAAATCGGGCACGGAGGGGTCTCCGAGCTCCCAGTAACAGGGACCAGAGAGGAGATGCAGAGATGGTCAACAGGAGGAAATCCATCATCCTGCTGTTTGTTGTCTCAGGCAGTTTTATATTGTTGTGGATGACCAAGATCAGTGTTTTCTTACTGATGAAGATTACCAACAACCATTTTTACCCCAGTTATGACCATCCTGTTATGATCGCTGACATATCTGGGGCTATGCTCTTCTACCTGAGCTCCTGTACAAACACTGCCCTTTATGCCCTGACCCAGAGTAAATTCAGAGAGGAGCTGAAGAGGGCTCTGAAATATCCCTTCACTCTCATCCGTGAATGTATCCCTATATCAAAATTAGAAAAGTGATTGAGACTGAAGTTTGTGCCCCTCTCTGTGCTCTCACCATTTCTCATCGATGCATAGTGTCCTATAGCATACAGACAGGTCCTTTGGTACAAACTGCTCCATGCCAACCAAAATATCCATCCACGCTAACCCCCATTTCCCTGTACTTAGCCCATATCCTTCCAATCTTTTCCTCTCCATGTATTTGTCCAAATGCCTTTTAAATGTTGTTAATGTACCCACCTCAACCACTTCCACTGGCAGCCCATCCCATATCCATATCACCCTCTGCGTAAAAAAACTCTCTGTTTCCCTTTCATTCTTTCCCCTCTAACCTTACGCTGATGCCTTCTTGTCCTCAATTTCCCAATCCCGGGAAAATGTCTGAGTGCACTTACCCGATCCATGCCTCTCATGGTGCTATATGCTTCGATAAGGTCCCCTCTCAGTCTCCTATTCTCAAAAGAAAATTGTCCTAGTTTCTCCAAACTCTCCCTATAACTCAGTTCCTTGAGTCCTGGCACCAATCTTGTCAATTTCTTTTACATTCTTTCCAGTGCGAGAACATTCTTCCAATTACAAAGTGACCAAAACAGAACACAATAAACTCCATGCAGCCTCTCCTGTACAACTGCACCATAACGTCCCAACTTCGCTACTCAGTGCCCTGACTGATAAGGCCAGTGTGACAAAAGCCTTCTTCACTGCCCTGTCTACCTTTGATTCCACTTTCACAGGACTGTGAACCCGAACTCCAAGTTCCGTTGCACTGCTTAAGGCCCTACCATTCACCATGAAACTCCTCCCTTTATTTGACTTTCCCAAAATGCGAAACTAAACACCTAACTGCATTAAACTCCATTTGCCATTTCTCAGCCTATTTCCCCAGGTGATCAATATCTTGCTACAGTTTCTGATAACCTTCCTTACTGTCCAAGATACCGCCTATTTTAGTGTCATCTGCAAACTGACTAATCATGCCTTGTACATTCTCATCCAAATGGTTGATATAGATAACAAGCAGTAATGGTCCCAGCACCAACCCCTGAGGCACTCCAGTCGTCACAGGCTTCCAGTCTGACAAGCATCCTTCCACAATTACGCTCTGCGTCCTACCATCAAGCCAATTTTGTATCCAATTTGCCAGCTCATCCTGCATTACATGCGATCTAACCTTCCAGAGCAACCTTATCAATGGCCGAACTGAAATCACAAATCGGCCTGCCCTTTTCAACCTTCCTGTCCACTTCAACAATACACTCTAACAAATTTGTGAGGCATGATCTCCACATACAAAGCCATGTTGACTACTCCTAATCAAACCTTTCCTTGAGAAATACAGTTGTCCAACAGCCTTAAGGAAAATAGGATCAGTTTTTCAAGAGCTCTCAATTCATGGGCATGTCATTCTTCCTGTGAGGTTTCAGATGACTGATGAATCTCTGACCCACTCTGCTTCTCTCTGAATACCCTGCCTGATATCCCTTACAGCACAGACACCATTCCAATAGCCCCATTCCCCAAAGCCCTGTGAAGTGTAATGCAATTTGGATGGTATTTTAATATTCAGCTCAGCAGGCAGTGGTCTGGATTACCTCGTGGGCTGTACCCTGACCAAGGGTATGAGAACGGTCAGTTTCTGCTCTGACTGGAAAACTTCCCTCACCTCTTTTTCTCTCCTTTAACCACATTGGAGGTGATTCTGTTCACATCTGAGGGAGTATTCAGGAGGAAATAAATAAAAATAATGAAAAATGTACCATATGTACTTTGTGCCTTGGTGTTACCTTATTCCCTTCACAATCCTGACATGATGCACATTTGTGCGACTTCAGAAAAAAAATGTAAGTTGTGAATGTTGGGTCTTGGTTTTATGTGATTCCCTTCACCAATCTCACACGATCTATAATCATGCACACTCAAAATGTTCTACAGGAAACAAAGAATGTAAGGTTTAACGTGATATTTTCAGCATGAGACACATCACTGAAGCTATTTCTGTCTCCACACATCCATAATTTGTCCACATCGCTCATTTTACTATCATTCCTTTCTCATTCTCTCCATCTGATGGTTCTACATTCATTCACAACTGTGTTCACTCATTCAAGGTATATCACTGGGATTGGCTCGCGGAGCATTTGTGACCCATCCCTAACTTCCCCGGTGGAGGGGTTGGTAGTTCACAGTGAAGCACTTTTCTGAGGGTCTGGAGTCATCTGTCGGGTCAGACCAAAGAGGGATGGTGGTTTGCCCTTCCCTGATGGATATGAGTGAACCAGATGGCTTTTTAATCCACCAACAATGATGGACTGTTTCGCGGTTCCTTTTGAGTTTCTTATCTCCAGATTTTCAGTGTGAGGATATCGCTGTGGTGGACTGTGGATTCTGGTTCTCAGAACATTGGATGAACAGCCTGTGATAACTCCACAAGGACATCACCTCATCCTAACTTCCCTTCTCTTCCACTCCTTTTACCTTCACTGAATCCTCCAGGTTTCCCTTTCTCTGCTTCTCTCTGTGTCTAAAGACAAAGTCGTTCACTACATTATAATGTGGAGGTGCCGGAGTTGGACTGGGATGGACAAAGTCAGAAATCACACGACACCAGGTTATAGTCCAACAAGCTTCTTTGAAATCACAAGCTTTCGGGGCGCTGCCCCTTCTTCAGGTGAAGTGGAGGGAAGCTCACGTGGACAGATGTTACATGCGGAGAGATAATGGCAGAATAATGCCAGGAGATTGAGACAATCTAAAGAGGACTGTTGAGGGGCTGAATAACAAAAAATGTGCAGGTGATCAAACATGACGGATGGTGTGAGTGAAGTGTCAATCGCTGAATAACATGTGAAAGGATGGTCTATGATCTGATTAATTGAGACAGAGACATAATTACAAAAAATAAAAGTAATGTGGTGCTAGAGTCAATTGACATGACTGGGATAACATGATAAGTACAAGAGGCATATACTGGGTGTCAAAACAATGTAACAAGTAATACAAAACTATACAAACTAAAACAGTAGAGAGATTCTAGCAGGTTATCCAGGTGATAGCGTCAAAACTGAACATGAAGTTAGTGTTTATAGATACAGAACTGTGTGGTGGGGTTAGTTGTAGTACAACATGAACCCAGGATCACAGATGAGGCCATCCTAATGGGTACGGAACTTGGCTATCAGTTCCTGCTCAATGACTCTGCGTTGTTGTGTATCTCGAAGGCATGCATTGGAGAATGCATACCAGAAGATCAGAGGCTGAATGACCTTGCTCCCTGAATTGTTCCCCAACTGGGAGAGAACATTCCTGTCTGGGCTATTTTTGTGCGGTGTCCATTCACCTATTGCTGTAGCATCTGCACGGCCTCACCAATATATCATGCCTCGGGGCATCCTTGCCTGCAGCGTGTGAGGTAGACATCGCTGTCCGAGTCACATGAGTACCTGCCGCGCCCATGGTGGATGGTGCACCCTAGTGTGATAGTAGTATCCATGTCGATGATCTGACACATCTTTCAGAGGGTGCTGTGGCAGGGTTGTGTGGTGATGTGGTCAATGTGATCCTGAAGGCTGGGCAGTTTCTTGGGAACGGTGGTCTGTTTAAAGTTTGGTGGTGGTTTGAAGGTGAGAATTGGAGAGGTAGGGTTGATCTTGGTGAGATATTTGTCACTATCAATGACGTATTGAAGGCTGTGAGGAACATGGCGTAGTCATCCACTCCGAGGAAGAACTAGACGATAAAGGGCATTCTATTGGCTGTGTTGGTCTGCCGGCAAAGATGCCCTGGGCATGGTGTATTAGCGAGACCGTGGAGTCGCTACAACAGAAGATGAATGGACACTGTGCAACAATCGCCAATCCCGGGTCCTGTGACCTCTCGTCTGCTTTTCCTCACAGTTGCTGCCGGACCTGCTGAGCTTTTCCAGCATCTTCTGTTTGTGCTCCATGTTACTCCAGTCATTTGGTTTGTCTCCAGCACCACCTTCTTATTACGTTGTTGCCATTATCTCTCTGCCTCATTCAGTCGGATTATACATCATCCCTCCACTCGCTAATCAGCTGTTGACACTTCCCTCACACCGTCTAACACCGTTTGTCACCTGCAGAAACTTATTATTCCACACTCCACTCACACCATTTGTATGATCTTTTGATTTCTCTGCAGCCTCTCCCCCCACCACCCCCCACCCCACCCCAGGTCTCCCTGTCTATCAATTCTGTGTTCTGTGAGCTTCACTCTCACTTCACTTGACAAAGGGGCTGCGCTCCGAAAGATTGTGATTTCAAATAAACCTGTTGGACTATAACCTGGTGTCATGTGATTTCTGACTTTGTCTAGCCTAGTCCAAAACTGGCCCCTCCACATCTGTGTTCAGAATGGACCATGGACCCAAGTGGGAAAAGGTGTTGCTTTGAACAAAAGGACACTGTTTGGGACGGTGGTCATAGTCTTAGAATAAGCTACTGTCATAGTCATAGAGTTAGAGAGCATAGAAACAGACCCTTCATTCCAACAAATTCACACCAAAAACAATCCGAAACTAAACTAGTCCCACCTGCCTGCTCATGGTGTATGTCCCTCCAAACCTTTCCAATTCATGTGTCCATCCAAATGTCATTCAACCTTTGTCAATGTACCTGCATTCACCACTTGCTCAGAAAGTTCAATCCACACCTGAAACACCATCTGTGTAAAAAGTTTGATTCTGATGTCTTTATTAAATCTTTCTCTAATCACCATTTCTGTGTCCCGTATTCAAAACTCCCCACCTGAGGGAAAAGGCAGTTACCATCAAAGTGATCAGATTTATATTCATTGTTGTCTCATTGAAGAAGAAACTAATCCAAAAAAAAGTGTGCGTGTGCATCTGTGTGTGTGTGGATCGATATGGGTGTGTGTTTGCGCGTGCATGTGTGTTTGAGTGTGCATCTGTGTGCATGTGTTTGTGAGTCTGTCTGTGTGTAGGTGCGTGCGTGTCTGCGTCCAAGCACATTTGTGGATGTATATGAGTGTGCGTACATGTATGGGTAAGTTTGAGTGTGTGCGTGTGCGTGTGTGAGAGAGAGAATAAGTGTGTGCATATGTGTGCGCTCGCGTGTGCACATGCACATTCGGTGCAATTCTGATCAGAAATGCTATTTCGGTTAGTTTTCTAAATAGCACCAGTTGTTGTGTGTTCAGGAGAGCTCAGCACATTGACAATCTCTTGTTTGTTTCCTGGGCAGGTCACTGCAGCCAAGCGCATGGAGAATACCAGGGTATGGAAAAGTCTGTGAAGCTAAAGCATCCATATCACTTTATCGCAAAATGGAATATTTGTGTCTCCTCAGACTTTGTTTATGTGAATGGGATTTCTTAAAAGAGCGAACAATTAAATTGGAGTTACAAATTGGCAATTCAACACAGCTTTTTTTTTGTCATTGGTTTAAACTGGTTTGATTATGTTAAACAGTTAAATAGCAAAGAAAGCTGCAGGCCCATATTCCTTTAATATGATGAGTATCGTTGGGCAATTTGGTGCTTTAATCAAATGTTCACCTTTTTGATGACTCAGTAAATAGTGGGGCTTGATTGCCAGTGCACAGTGGGATAAACTTGGTTAGACCACAGACAGCAAACTGCACATTTCCGGAGGGATGTAATTGCACTGGAGAGAGAGCAGAGGAGATCTAACAGCTCTGCCTCACCTTTCCTCTGCTCTCCCTGAAAATCCCCTGTTGAAAGGGACAGTTGGACCCCACTTTCAAAAACCCAGAAAGGGTGAATTCTGAAGCCCACTGGTACACCATATCATTCAGTCAGATGGTGCAGCTCAATTTTCCTCACTCGCCCTTTGTCTGTTTGTGCAAGAGAATTGTGTCCGTGCTAACAATGCATGATGCAATTCATTCCCAGCATGGTTAGTGATTGGGGGGAAGGTTTCCAGATCCCTACTCTGCCTGAATGATTGAGGTACTTTATGATGTCAGTCTTTCAATGCACTTGGCTCACATTTTAAGACTGTTTGCCCCACCCACACATCTGTTCCTGTTTCCTCCTTTCCACACACATAATCCCATCCTTTATCTCCTCCTGTCATTCAGCTGAATCCACATTGTACATTCTCCAAAGGCCAGTACCATCTTCCTGAGGAGCGGTCCCTAACACAGTGATGAACGTGCACAGATCAAGTGTAACCATGGGTTTATCAAACTGAAGCCTAACTGGGTTCCCTTTCCATTCCAAACACCATTGAGGAAGGATGGCACTGCTCTGACCATCTTGAATGTTTCTCTGCTTCCTCACCCTGATTGTGACACACGGATAGGTGGATCTGCTTTCTTGGTAAAACGTTAAATTCCTCACTATGTGGAAACTTACACAGCTGACCTTTCCGTGGGACAAGGCAGTTCCACCATTAGATCCATTAGAGGTGGAAAACTCTCTTTGTTTACTTTATGACCAACTTTAAATATGCTGCTCGTTTCCCTCATCACTTCCATAGCAACTGTTCCATGTTCACTGGTAAGTGCTAACATTCCCAGTCTGTGCCTTTACACTGCACCATACAGTGTCATGCTGGTTTTCCACTTGAATTTGCATTCTTGCCCTTTATCCTGATAAGTGCAAGACAAAACTGCAACAAAGTACTTTCTTTTTTAATGCTAATTTGATGAGCCGATCCATCATTTGGCATTATGCAGAACACTGAATCCATGCTTCAGAGAGTAAAACACAGAATCGCTAGCAGATCTGTCCAGTGTGTGTATTAACTCAACTGGAACAATCTTAGCAACTCAGTGATATGAACAAGTACACAACTGTTGCTGAATGTGCCATGATATTGGGTTCCTTTGGAATTGGAATCATTGCACCTGGGTGTTGCGTTGATCTCGCACAGAGTGAGTTCAGGTGTGTGAAAGCTGCATGAGCTGAGCTCAGTTGAGTTCCAATGGACTCAGTTGGATGGAGATGGGTTGAGTTGGACTCCAATTGATGGAGCAGGAATGGGCTCGGTTGAAATCCATGTGATTGCTTCATTGTTTTATTCAGTGGAAGATTGCTACATTTTGACATTGATTAGAAACGTGTTTCAAGTTCATTTTAAAATCTGAGAAATAAAATGTTTCCCATTATTTTAAGATCATTTCAATTGCAAGTACTATTTCTGAGCTCCTTAATACACAATGCACCGTTGAAAACATCCTCTTGAGAAGTTAAAGGGCAGCAGTCTGTTGCTGTCCCTTAATTCCAGGGTGTGAGCCCTCCATGGACAATAATATATAACAGTAACTGATGTGAAACAAAACCGAAAGTAAGTAGGAGATGAACAAAAAATAATAATAATGAATGCTGTCAGAAAAGGGTTTGGAAAACAACCACAATTGTTTTAAAAGTAACACCCTTTAGAGAGTGCTGTTTGCAATCCTTTTACATCTCCACATGGAATATACCAATATTGTGGGAATGCACTTTGTAATATGGATGGGTTTGAAGAGGGTGTTTAATAGACTGGAACAGACACCAGGCGTCACACACGGTGTTTATGATCATGTATAAGGGAGTGTTGATTCTTATCTCAGGAGCTCAGTCCAGACTCCAAGCCCTGCGCGAGAGTTAATGAATGAGATCACCCAACATTAACAATGCAAGGACCAATAATTCTGCAGGTCTTATTCGCTTTCTTCCATTTCTTTGCAATTGTCTGTGTTCCAGGTGAGGAGATCTTCCCCGTTACTGAATGTGGTGTTTATAGTTCTGTCTGTGTTTTATGGTGAGATATTTGATGGATTACTTTGGAAGTGGGATGTGGATGGTCTGATTGAAGGAGTGACCTTGGGGAAGCTGCAGTGCCATTTGATAGGAATGTTACCAGGAATGAGAATCTTCAGTTGTATGGAGAGAGGAAAGAGGTTGCCCAGTGTCCTTGGAACTGAAAGTGATGGGGAGTGTGAAGGAGTGGGGGGTGTTGTGCGGTGGGGAGCGATCGGGGGCATGGGCAGAATAAACCCTAAAACCTGCATAAATGTCCCAGAGCCTGATTCAGCAATAAATAAGATCTTAGATCCTAGATTCCTCACATCCTGCTTTTCCCCCAATACCCTTGATTCCCCAACTGATCAAGAATCCAGGAACACAGCCTAAAATGTGCAAAAGGATTTTTATACCACAGCTTTCAATGATAAAGATTTTGAAAGACTCACAACTCTCTGTGTTCAGACATCCCTCATAATTTCAGTGCTAACTTTTCACTCCTATATTCTGAGACTGTGCCCTCTTGTCCAAGACCCTCTGATGATGGAAACATCCTCTCAGCATTTACCTTGTCCAGCCTCTCAAGAATCCTAGTTTTTCCAATGGTGTCACCTTCCATGTTTCTGAACCCCAGTGACTAGATTCTTTACCTGTGTAACCTTGGTAATCCCTCCACTTCAGAGGGTCATGCCAGTGAACCTTCTCAGAACTGTCTCATATGAAATATGTCCTTCCTGAAATAAGTTGACCAAAACTGCTCACATTTCTCCAGGTGTAGTCGCCCCAGCACCTTGTACAGGTGCAGTAAGACTTCCCCACTCTTATGCCCCAACAGTCTTGGGATAATGGCGGCATGGTGGCTCAGTGGTTAGCACTGCTACCTCCCAGTACCAGGGACCCGGGTTCGCTTCCAGCCTCGGGCGACTGTTTCGTTGGGAGTTCACCCGTTCTCCCTGTGTTTGCATGGGCTTCTTCCAGTTGCTCTGGCTTCCTCCCACAGTCCAAAGATGTGTAGGTTAGGGTGTATTTGCCGTGGGAAAGTACTCATAGTGTACAGGGATACATAGGTTAGGTGCATCACTCAGGGGTAAATATAGAGCAATAGAGTAGGGGAATGGTTCTTGGTGGGTTACTCTTCAGAGGTTCGGTGTGGACTTGTTGGTCGAAGGGCCTGTTTCCACACCATAGGGATTTTATGATTCTATAACCATTCCATTAGCTTTCCTGACTACCTGCTGCTCCCCTGTGCTCGCTCTCTGTGTTTCGTGCACAAGTCTCCCCAAGTCACTTAGAGTTGCAGTTTTCAATGATAGAGATGATTAAAATTATAATAACAGGGTGAAGGGAAGTGATGCTTCCAGTATCAGGACTTGTATTAACCAGAGGACAGAGAGTGTGCACAACTGTTGAAAAGGCAAGGATTGGAAATTGGTTGTATGTTTGAGCAGTAACACTGCTTTGATTTGAACTCTGTTCCTGAGCAGTTACTAAATGGAGGAGATTACTGTGAACTATATTAAAATAAGGAATTGGAGAACTTCAGATCCATAAAGAGCTTTTAGAGAATTGTACATCCTCCTTGGATCAGAAAGGGTCTGGGAATATTTCACAAAGCTGCCTCATCTAGTCAATAGTGTTGATGGAGAAAATAAGGGGAAGGTTTCCAGTAATTGGAAGTCTGTAAGCAGAGGAAATCGGTTTTACACAGCTCTTCTTCAGAGCAGGGATGAAATGAGAGTTCCGTTACTAGCCATTTGTTATCAGTTCAATTCGCTGCCTGAGCAGGTGCTGGAGGGAGATGAGTGCTGGCAATTTTATGAAGGGTATGGGGTAAGAATGGGAAAGGATTAAAGTCACGGGTCACAGAGTGAAGTTGAGGGGCGGCGAGGGAGAGAGGGATGATATAGAAAGCTCCAACATAAATCCAGTGTTATGAGTTGAATGGGATCGATCTGTGCTTTATTATTCCATCGGTCTATGCATCCCCATGGAATGGTGAACACTTGAGTAATTTATAACATTGCAGGAGTGAACAATGGAAT
The DNA here is from genome assembly GCF_037043375.1 of Chiloscyllium plagiosum. NCBI lineage: Eukaryota > Metazoa > Chordata > Chondrichthyes > Orectolobiformes > Hemiscylliidae > Chiloscyllium > Chiloscyllium plagiosum. The sequence goes on along the minus strand of NW_028270176.1, from coordinate 32,094,659 downwards.
CCAATTCTGACAGAAGGAATTTGCCTTTGTGGTAAGGCCTACATGTGCTGGTGTTAATGATGTAAAGCTAACTGGCCAACCTGCAGACTGGATGGTATTGTTAGGTAGAATACAATGGGCAAGAGGAACAAATGAGCTTTGAAGGAACACTGTTTCATGGTAGTGAGTGTTTAGAGGTTGGAATGTACTGCTGAAAGGAATGGGAGAGAGGGGTTCAATCTGGGCAACCCACACGGAATTTGGTTTTCATTCTGAATTGGAAGAATATGGTACCATCGATGTGTACCATCCACAAGATGCACCGCAGACATTCACCAGGGCTCCTTAGACAGAACATTCCAAACCCATGATCACCTCCATCCAGAAGGACAAGGGCAGAAGATACATTGGAACACCACTCTCTGCAAATTCCCCTCTGAGCCACTCACCATCCATACTTGGAAATATATTGCCGTTCCTTCCTGGGTCGAAATCCTGGAATTCCCTCCCTGAGTGAATTGTGAGTCTACCTTCAGCACATGGATGCCAGCAGTTTCAGAAGGCAGCTCACCCCCACCTTCTCAAGGGGCTGCCGGACATGGGCAATTAACGCTGAACCAACCAACAATACTCTCATCCCTTGATGAATTTTTAAAAATCTCAATTTCCTGTCAGGTACCACAAAATATGGTCCAACCATTGTCTTGAATAGGAAATCTATTTGCAATTACTGTGCAGTATTGTTGGTTGCTCTCAGATGTCTTGTTGCTGTTAGTTACTCTTTCTTCTACTGAGGGGACTCATGGTTAGCAGAGCAACAGTATTGAAAATTTTCACATTGATATCAATCACCATCAATTCATTAACCAGTGTGGGTGGTACTTTGGCTCGGTGGTTAGCACATCTACCTCACAGCACCAAGGACCTGGGTTCAATTCTCCCCTCAGCCACCTGTCTGTGTGGAGTTTGCGCATTCTCCCTGTGTCTGTGTGGGTTTCCTCCAGGTGCTCTGGTTTCCTCCCACAGTCCAAAGATGTGCAGCTCAGTTGAATTGGCCTTGCTTGATTTCCCATGCTGTTAGGTGCATTAGTCAGGGGTAAATATAGAGGAAAGCAATGGGTCTGGGTAGGTTACTCTTCAGAGGGTTGCTGTGGACTTGATGGGCTGAAGGTCCTGTTTCCATGCTTTCGGGAATCTAATCTAATCAACATTCACCCTTCAATTTTGTGGAGTAAAGAGATACTTCTATTTTGTTGATGACTTTAAGAACACTATTCAACCAAAAAATAGATTTGTATAAGAGACCTACTTTAGTTTGCTTTGCAATGTCAATATTATTCCGAATAACTTTGTGCATTGCAGAGAGGGCTGTGAGAAACATTTAATAATCTGTTCATCATGGACGCAGCACGTTCTTATTTAGGCTGTACATGAAGAGAAAGATCTAATCATATTTCGGTTTAATCTTCCAATATCCATCAGCGCTCCTTGCTAATCTAATTCAGAATGTCAGGATAGTTGTAGCTTCAGTCATTTGCCATGGATGTGAATTCAAATACTTGACAGGGTTTGCTCCGAGCTCATTTCACCTTCTCTCTGTCCTCAGTCATGAACATATTGACTTGAAGTTGTTGTCATTCACTTTGTGCACATTCATCATGTTATACAAAGGGAGACTTCTCTGTCAAACCATTTAGAATGAGATAATTTTGTCCATCTTGTCACCAGCTCATCATATTGAGGATTTATAACTCCCATTCAGTTCAGCTTTCTCGACTCAGTTGCTGCTTTGAGTCATTGTTTTGCATCAGTTGAATCTCAAGATTCTGTGTTCAGAGCGGACTCTAGAATTTCAGCACAATACTACACTTTATCCTGTGGAGCAGTACTGATGGTTCCCTCGTCAGTCTGAGATGCTGATTCCATTTGCAGTATCAAGCCAGAGCTACTTCTGCCTGATTTATTGGATACTTAACATCCCAAGGCTCCACTGATCCTTGGTATCCTCATCAATCTTTCTCCCTTAATCTGCATCACACATGAAAATAACAAGTATCTATTATTCTGCTTGTTGGAATTTGCTCAACCTTGGCTACACCTTTCCTTAATTACAATATTTTTCACTTTTAAATCATGCACCGTAGGTAAGAAACTTTTTTCAGGCATCTTGTGATCACACATTTGGATTCCTCCCTGCACTTGTTGTTGTAGCAATGTCCCTATTTTTGATATTGGCACCTACTGTGGCATTGAAGGGTCATGATCCCATATACGGAATAACTTTTCAATGTCTCTTCCAGCTAACCTCGTGACGATTGTGATCCTGATTCGCGGAAAGTGTGGCATCACCAAATGTATATCCATCTATTTGATTTCCATGGCAACAGCAGATCTCCTCGTCATTGTATTCAGTGTAATACTCACAACACTTGGTTTTAAATATTTCCCAGTTTCCTTCCTGTTTTATACAGTGGTGTGCAGTTTTAACAACATCATGGGTTATGCTGCTATCGACTGTTCTGTCTGGTTGACCATTGCTTTCACCATTGACCGCTTTGTGGCCATTTGTTGCCACAACCTGAAAGTCAGGTATTGCTCTGCTAGAACAGCCACCTCAGTGATAACCATGGTTTGTTCTGTGAGCCTTTTGAGGAACATTCCATTTTACTACAAATACCAATCTTTGGGCACATGGGGTGGTGTGCCCTGGGGCTGTGGCATCAGACCGGAGTTCTACATCCTGCCAGGATGGGTGGCATTTTTCTGGATCCACCAGCTGCTGAACCCATTGATCCCCTACCTCCTCATCCTGCTGTTCAATGCTCTGACCGTCAGGCACATTGTCTTGGCAAATCGGGCACGCAGGGGTCTCCGAGCTCCCAGTAACAGGGACCAGAGAGGAGATGCAGAGATGGTCAACAGGCGGAAATCCATCATCCTGCTGTTTGTTGTCTCGGGCAGTTTTATATTGTTGTGGATGACCAAGATCAGTGTTTTCTTACTGATGAAGGTTACCAACAACCATTTTTACCCCAGTTATGACCATCCTGTTATGATTGCTGACACATCTGGGACTGTGCTCTTCTACCTGAGCTCCTGTACAAACACTGCCCTTTATGCCCTGACCCAGAGTAAATTCAGAGAGGAGCTGAAGAGGGCTCTGAAATATCCCTTCACTCTCATCCGTGAATGTATCCCTACATCAAAATAAGAAACAAGTTTGAGATGGGAGCACAGTTTATACGCCTCATGATGCTGTCTCCAGTCCTTGGGACTCACCTGAATTTCCCTGTTATTTTCCGTATCAGTAGGAGAAGAGGCGGAATTTTCCTCTTGAACCATGAGACTCAAACCTGTGTTGGCTGGATGTCAAGATGAGTTCATTTCTCCTGGTTCTGTCACTGGCTATTTCTCTGTCACTTGATTTCTAGCCCCTGGCCCAAGTGAACATATCACCGCTTTCCTTGCGAAAGTTAGAAGCCACATGACACCATTTTAAAGTCCAAAAGGGTTATTTGAAACCACAAGAATTCAGTGCATAGGTGAAGTTGAAGTCCATCCCACTCCAACAGCAGCACGTTTATATCTTCTTTTGAGAATTGAAGTTGCTCTTACAAAAAAAGATGGTCCGTCTATTAAAGAGACATGGATTCACGGGCATATGTCTGATCAAACAATGTCTGTTATATAAAGCCTGGGCATTTTATTTGATCTCCAGGACCTTGAGATGCTGTAATGTTGTCCTGTGAACCAAAGTAATCATTCTCCTCCATTACACATCAGCAGTCACTGCCCCAATCTCCAGGGTGTCCCTAATCTCGGAATCCTGGATATGAAAACGTGTCCGTTTGTGACCCTGGGCCATCGACAGCTCTTTGTACTGGAAAGGCAGCAGGACAAAGAACATCTTTTATATCGGTGCAGCCTCCCTAGCCCATCAGCCGCTCAACTATGACTGGAAAGCTTCCCTCACCTCCTTTACTCTCCTTTTAAACACATTGGTGGTGATTGTCTCCATATCTGAGAGAGTATTCAGGAGGAAATAAATAAAAATGAAGACAAATGTATGTTGTGGGCTTTATGTCTTGGTTTTACATGATTCCCTTTGCAAATCACACATAATCTACTGTGTTCTCCAGGGGAAATAAAGGACCATCTCAAGGTTTAAAGTAATACTTTCAACATGAGACCCATTATTGATGCTATTTCTCTCTCCACACATCCACAATTTGTCCACATCTGTCTTATCACTTATGTTCCTTTCTCATTCCCTCCATCTGTTGTTTCCACATTCATTCACTTCTGTTTAAACTTATTCGAGGGGCATCACTGGGATTGGATAGACCAAGATATATTACCCATCCCTAATTACCCAGGGGACAGTTTAGAGTGAAGCACATTGCAGTGGTGCTGGAGTCACATGTCGAGTCAGACCAGGCGAGGCTGGTAGATTTCCCTTCCTTGAAGGGAATATGTGAACGAGGTGGGACCTTATTCCCCAACAATCAAGGACTGTTTCATGTTCATCCTGAGGTTCTTAATTCCAGATTTGTATTGAAAGAAAACCACCATGATTTGGACTCAGGTCCCCAGAACGTTATTAGTGTCATTGGAATGAACAAGCCAGTGATAACAAGGCCATCACCTCACCCCATCTTCCCTTCCCTTCCACTCCTTTTATCTCCACTGAGCCCTGCAGGTCTCTCTTTCTCTTATTCTCTCCCTATCTAAACAAAAGTAGTCAATTGAAATCAGGAGAGTTTGTGGGAATGCCTACAGGATAAGGTGTAATACAGATCAGAGTTCCCAATACGGCCGGATAGTGTCTGTTTATATTGGAGAGAAACTGTGTCAGGTCAGTCAATGTCTGTTACATAAAGCCTGGGCATTTTATTTGATCTCCAGGGCCTTGATGTGCTCAAACGTTATTCTGTGATCCAAATTAATGATTCTCCTCCATTACACATCAGCAGTCACTGCCCCAATTTCCAGAGTGCCCCTGATCTTGGAATCCTGGATATGAAAACATGTCTGTTTGTGACCCTGGGCAGCTCTTTGTACTGGAAAGGCAGCAGGTCCCAGGCAGGACAAAGAACAACTTTTAGATCGGTACAGCCTCCCCAGCCCATCAGCCAATGTTTACCTGGTTTCCCAGTCCCTGGGAACAGCAGAGAGCACACCAAGTTCTGGGTCACAGCGTCAGTCAGATTGAACAGCAACACTTCACCTGTACCCTCCTCCAATCTTGCATTGGCTGCACCCAATGTGGCCAACTTGACGCTGGGGAAATCAAACACAAAATGGCTGACCATTTTGCAGAACACCTGTGGTCCGTGAGCAAGTGTGACCCTGACCTTCCCCTAGCCGGTCATTGTAACCCAGCTTCCTGCTCACATGCCCACATATCTGTCCACGGCACGCTGCAGTGTTCCAGTCAATCCCAGCGCAAACTGGAGGAACAACCATCACATCCTCAGGCTAGGCGTTTGACAGTCTTTTTGGCTCAGTGGTGATTTCAATTCCTTTGGAATGTGAACCCATTCCTTCCCCTTCATTTAGCTTCTGTAATGCTGCTGCTCCTTTAGCAAGTTTATGTGGTCCTTGTTTTTTTTATCAGACACTGAAAAATCTAAGTTTGAAGGGTTTTAGGTAGACTTGAAGCTGTTGGGTCCAAAGAAGCAGATCTTTTGCGATCCTCCTCTCTCCCGAACTTCTTTCCTGTAAGACCCTGTGTTTGATTTTGCCTTGTGTGCCAAGGAGTGATTGTGGGGATTGTGGCAAGTATTTGGAACAGTGTCATTAACTGGGATAATCTGCTGAGTTTCCAAATAGTTGAAGTCAGTCTGTATTATGTTCTCTTTTATTTGTGTTTCATTTGATAATCTTGCAAATAAGTTCCTTTTTGTTTAAAACTAAGTGGTTTGAACAATTGCATCCACATTACACCTACTTAAAGCAACTACCAAAATTAGGGTCCAGGCTACTTCCTTGTAATGTTTCGAGAGGGCATGGCCTGATCCATACAGTATTGTGGGCTCCTTGTGAGATTTGTTCTATTGTTCCAAATTGGGATTAGGGGTGTTGGGACTTGAAAGCAGTGAGTCAGAGGTGTAGAGTCTTTTGTTCTGGGTGTTGGATTCAGTTGGTTTAAACAGAGCTTGCGATAGCAGTGGCTCTTTCAGTCACCAAGAGTTTTCAAGGGGTGGATGAAGAGACTTTGGGGGTTTTACAAAAGGTGAGCAAAGCCAAGTTGCTGAAATTAACAGAGAAACTGGGGTTGGAGCTTGGAGATAGAATTACAGGAATACCTCAGTGTTTAAATTTGCTGGAAACACCATCAGACTCTTCAGAGATGGCTAAAGTTCAATTGAAAATGACTCATCTTGAGTTAGAGGCAGAAGGTGGAATCACGATTAAAAGCAGAGGGAAGAGAAAAAGAAAAAAAATTCCTTGAGCAGAATAAAAAGAAAAAGAGAGAGAAAGAAAGAAAGAAAAGGAGAGAGAGTGAAGGAAGAAAGAGAGGAAAGTTGAACTTCAGAAGTTGGCCCTTTGACACGAAAGTCAGCTTAAAAGGATGTTTCTGAAGGCCAAAGATAAGCTTAGTGAGGATGAGCAAACCCCTTGCAGCCAAAAGCCTGATGAGAAACTGTTTAAATATAATCAAGCGTTACCTAAATTTGATGAGAAAGATGTGGAATCTTTTTTTATCTTCTTTGAAAAGGTTCCTAAAGAAATGTGGTGGCCAGAGACCATGTGGGATTTAATTAAACTAAACAAAACTTGGAGGTGGAGCTGGTGAGGTGTTTGCATCACCATCAGATGAAGTATCTGGAGCATATGAGGTGGTGAAGAAACCCATCTTAAGCACATGTGAGCTGTGCCATAATCCCTACAGACAATGTTTCAGGACTCTAAGGACGGACCCTGGTCAAACCTACATTGGGTTTGAAAGGATCAAATAAAAGCTTCGATAGGTGGATGAGGTCATTCAAAATAGAACAAACCTGTGATGCTCTTTGAGAGTCAATTATTTTGGAGGAGTTCAAAACCTCACTTCCTGAAGTAGTGAGAACTCATGTAGAAGAGTTGAGAGTTCAAACAGCAAGATCAGCAGCTGAAATGGCTGATGGTTATGAATTGGTGTGTTGAGTGAAGTTTGGCTTGAAGATCAATTTCAATTGGTGAGGGATAGAAATTGTGGAAAAGAGACATCTTCACATGGAAGGGGAAAATAGATCACAGTGAAGATCATAAGGATAATTTACCACAGGGTAAAAAGGAAACCCTTGAAAGGGAAAGAGAAGTCAAAAAAAAAACTCTGGTGTTTTCACTGCAATAAAGTAGGCCAGATGAAATCACAGTGTTGGCGAGTTAGGGAAAGCACTGTGAAGCCAAAGGTAGGAAAACAGGACAAGCCAGTGAATTTTGTTGGAGTGGTAATGGAAAGCGCAGAGGGGGCTAGAAAGCTGCACTAGAATGTACAAGCTGGTCAGAGGTTGGTTAAGGAGGAAGTGCCAGATCTTCTTAAACCAAGTACTTATGAAAGTAAAGCTTACTCGCATTGGTCGGGAGCAGCAGGTGAAGAAGTTACAAAGCAAAGAGATACAGGATTTTATCAATCTGTGATGTGGAAAGATGTGGAGATACACACTTCTGGAGGACTCTTGTCAGAAAAGGAGATAGTAATGTGAATTCACGGTGAGCCAATTATGTAAAGTGAGATTAGAGTGTCCAGGTGAAGAGTGGAAAAGTGATAGGAATCCTGGACAACTCCCAGCTCCAGGAATACAGTTTGTCCTTGCTAATGATATAGTTGGTTCACAGGTAGGAGTGCTGACTGCTGTGGTTGATAAGCCAGTGAAAACTCATGGCAACCTAACTATTGAAGGGCACAAATCCTGGGATTTTTCCTGGCTGGGGACTAACAAGGTCACAAAGTCACCAGTTGAAACAGGAGAGATCAAAGAGTGCAGATAAGAAAGTTGAAGTGGAATTAGCAGAGCCCCTGTTTGATCAGATGATTGACACAAACTCGGAGCAGATAAATGACGTAGCATCTTTCGCTCAGATAAGTTAACTGAGTTACCGCAGAAAGATGAAAATTCAAAGCAATCGCTTCAAAAGACCTACACAGAAACAGAATCTGAATGTATCCCTCAATGTTACTATCTTAACAATAATGTCTTAATGAGGAAATAGAGACTATCACATACTCAGATAAATCAGAAATGGGCAAAAGTTCATTAAGTCATATTAGATTAGATTAGATTACTTACAGTGTGGAAACTGGCCCTTCGGCCCAACAAGTCCACACCGCCCCGCCGAAGCGCAACCCACCCATACCCCTACATTTACCCCTTACCTAACACTACGGGCAATTTAGTGTGGCCAATTCATCTGACCTGCACATCTTTGGACTGTGGGAGGAAACCGGAGCACCTGGAGGAAACCCACGCCGACACGGGGAGAACGTGCAAACTCCACACAGTCAGTCGCCTGAGGCATGAATTGAACCCGGGTCTCTGGCGCTGTGAGGCAGCAGTGCTAACCACTGTGCCACCGTGCCGCCCACGTGGGTTATAGAATGGAAGTGTTGTGAGTGCTGTATGAGGTACCACTAGCGGGTCATTTAGGAATGAGAAAAAACTCAAGATAAAATACACAAACATAATTACCGGCCTGGACTGCACAAGGATGTATCTGAATTTTGCTTGGCATGTCATGCATGTCAGGTAACTGGAAAACACAGACAGTAATAAAGCCTGCATCTTTAATACCTATCCTGCATTGGAGGAACCTTTTACAAGAGTCTCAATTGATTGCATAGGACCCCCACCCGAAACAAAAGGTGGGGATCAGGATATGTTAACAATAATGGATGCATCAACTAGATATCCAGAGGCCACTCCTTTACACAATATCACAGCCAGAAGGGTTGTAGACGAATTAGTCAACTTTTTTCACTCGTTACAGACAATCCACAGATATAAAATCAGATCAAGGCTCAAACTTCACATCAAACTTTTTCAAGGAAGTTATGGACAACTTTGGAATAAAACAATTCTGCAGAACATCCAGAGTTGGAAAGAGCATCAGATATTAAAGACCATGTTGAGGGCTTATAGTCAAGACTATAAGACAGATGATTGGGATAAGGGAATTCCATTCATGCATTTTGTAATCAGAGATGCACTAAATGTATTGACAAAATTCAGTCCATTTGAATTCACTTTGGGGCATGAAGTGAGAGGATTGCTAAATTTGATTGAGGAGAAAATTGGAAGTCAGAATTCAGAGACTACATGTATGGACTATGTGTCAAATTTTTGAGATTGATAAATAGAGTGGGGAGGTGCCCAGTCAGCAGTCAGAAGTATCACAGCATGAAAGGAAACAGGAAGCAGACAAAAAAAAATCACAATTTTGTAATCGGAGATAAGGTGTTAACGTTACTTCCAGTGATAGGTGAACCTATAACAGCAAGGTTTAGTGGACCTTATGAAATCGAGATGAAATTGAGTGAGGTGAACTACTTGATAAAGACTCCAGACAGAAAGAAATCTCACAGAGTTTGTCATGTGAATATTCTCTTGAAAATGTATTTTGACAGGAAAGAAAAGCAAAAGGAGATGTGTTACTGGCCACAACAGAGAGAAGAACCAGGTTCAGGATTCTAAATTGGGCATTCCTCCAGTTAAATGGGACAATGCAGAAGTTGTCAAAAATTGGAATAAATTATTGAGTTATCTTCCAGAGGAAAATCAAAATGACCTGAAAGAGTTACTACAATCACATGGGGAGATATGTAGAAATAAGCTGGGAAATACTAACCTAATTATGCATGCTGTAGATATAAGAGATGCTGTTCCAATTAAGCAACATCCTCCTAGGGCATAACCCTCCAAAGTTGGCACCGGGTTCAGAAGGAGATAGAATGCATACTCCAAGGTGGTATAATCGAACTGAGTTATAGTGACTGGAGCTCACCCATTGTCATGGTGTCAAAGCGAGATGATATCTAACGGTTATGTGTAGACTATCACAAAGTCAATGCAGTTACAAAGACTGATGCATTTCAAATTCCACGATTGGAAGTCTGTGTTGATAAGGTGGGACAAGCAACTTGCATTTCTAAGTTGGAGTTGCTCAGAGAGTACTGGCAAGTACCTTTGTCAGAAAGAGCAAAGGCAATTGTGGCTTTTGTAACACTGAATAAACTGTATCAGTTTAAAGTCATGCCTTTTGGTATGAAAAATGAGCCAGTCACATTTCAGAGATTAACCAATAAGGTCACTTCCGGTTACCCAATTGTGTAGTTTCTTTTGATGACCTAGTGATTTTTAGTCAGGCATGGAGGGAACATTTGGAATATTTATCAGAGTTGGTCGATTAACTTCAGAAGGCAGACTTAGTGGTAAACCTGGCTAAAAGTGTATTTGCCAAAGCCCAAGTCACCTTCCTGGGCCATGTTACTGGATATGAACAAATGGCCCCACATGATGCAAAATCAAAGGAAATTGGAGATTTTCCCAGATCATCGACAAAAGAAAAGCAGTACTATGATTACTGGGATTGAGTGGATTTTATCGAAAATTCTTACCAAATTTTAACAGTGTCACTGCCCACTAACTGAATTGCTAAAGACAGGCAAGATGTTTCAGTGGACAGCAGACTGTCAGAAGGCATTTGATTGCATTTGCTCAAGAAGATAGCTTCGTACTAACTTCTAAAAGGCAGTGAAATGTCAATGATAAATATGACACTAGTTAAGAGACAGTCATCTCCTGTGAAATAGTGACAGAATTATTCAATTAGATAAACACTTTTTAACCTTGCGTCTGGGACAACATACATTCCTGGAATCACAAAGGAAGATCCAACAAAACCTTACAACTGAACACCGACCAGACCTGTAATGTTGGGATGGGAGCCTAGTGCTCCCCCAGTAGATCCTGCGCTTACCACATCATTGTCACAGAGGGGTGACTGTCATTGCCAATGAAATCCTACAGGGGACACTATTGCACACTGCTCCTTTTTCAATCATTCACAGGACATGGACATCACTAGCTTGGATAACCATTTATTGCCTATCCCTAATTGCCCAGAGGGCAGTTAAGCATTAATCAAATTGTTGTGTGTCTGGAGTCGCAAGTTGACCAGACCAGGTACTTAACCTGCCGAAAAGGACATCAGTGAATTTGATGGGTTTTTCCAACAATTGACAATGGATTCGTGGTCATAATTCAACTCAGAATGCTAGATTTGTATGAGATTCAAAACCATCTGCCATGTTGGGATTCGAACCAAGTTCCCCAGAACATTACCTGGGTTTTGGATTAAAACTCCAGCGTTAATGCCATGAGAACATCATTACACTCTGAGTACATGACATGGCCCTTCATTCAAGGCTCAGTCTCAATGCCCTATCTCAGATGGTTTGTCCTGGCCTGCTTCTGTTTGTCAACATCCAGCCCTTTGTTGACACTTGCTTGCAATGGTTTCCCTTCCTACACGCTTGGCATGACCTCAGAATCTGCCCAGAAATCCGCTCTGTTAACTCTGCCATTTCCCACCCACTCACTGGCCTTCAGTGCTACAGAACCTCAGTTGTTCAGTCATGGCTAGTTATTGCTTACGGGTGAAGTATGATGAAACTTTTATGAAACTTTTACCATTGTGTGGTACAACGTGGAGAGAAATGTGACAACGTTAAGGTTCAGTCAACAAGTTTATTAAGGAACTTCATCAGCTACAGACGGAGTAAAAGCCATTAGTTGCAGCATCAGGACCCTAGCACTGCAGGTGTCTGTTCTTGTAGAGTTACATCCCCATCTCACAGAGGGCACTTCAGAGTCAACGGTCTCCTCAGTGTTTCTGGAGGCATGTGTAGCTCACCTCAAGGATATTCTTCCCAATCATTGGAGAATCTGAACAGCTCTGGTAAACATCAGTGGAGAGAGTCATAGCCAGGTTCTGAAAGAAGATACTCGTACCAAACATGAAACGTCAACTCTGTTTCTCTCTGTGCAGATCTTTTGAGTTTCTCTGGGTACAATTTAGGATTTTTACCTTTTTTTAACTTTATAGTCAACTTGTTCAGCGATGCTATGACCCAACACTTAACACAGGCCTGCTGGCTCAGAGATAGGGACACTACCACTGTGGTATGGCAGCCTGGATCAGTCACAGTTACTGTTCTGATTTTTACATTGCAGATCAATCAGTCATGTTGAGTAAAAGCACACAATTCCAACAAAATGGATTTGAATTCTGTTTATCACAGGATTATCTCCTTCATAATAATCTTTAAAAGACTCACAGGCTTTTTATTTTTTTGCAGAAGGAGTAATGGTTTGAGAGATTCGGACTTTGCGATGTGGGATAACACAACCATATATTGGAGGGTATGAGGAGTGGACACATCTCCCCAGTTTCCAAGTTGTTATCACAGACTTTAAACCAGGGCTGGATGAGACAGTTTAACAGTAAGGACACTGAAATGGCACAGAGCACTGGTAGGCTTTTGCGAATAAAATAGGAAGGTGTGTAGAACAGTGAGTGCCTCATTGATTTCACATCCACAGGGAGTAGATCAGAGGATGGGAACATGGATGGCAATTTGGACCGGGTTAGCTGTTGGTGAATGGGGAAGAGGTGGGATTTTGCTTGTGGGCTTTTGTCAACTGACTGGATAGACTTACAATTAATCCCAGCACAGGGGAGGATAACTGCTTATAATAAAACCAAAATACTGCAGATACTGGATATCTAACACAAACACAGAGAGAAACTCAACAGTTCTGGCCACTTCCAGGGAGACGAAGACAGAACTGTGTTTTTGACTCTTCAGGATTTAGAGCCATAGAATCATAGAATTCTACAGCACAGTGACAGGCCAAACTGGCCCATATCGACTAAAATGCCCATCCACTCTCACCCCATTTCCCTGCACTTGGCCCATATCCTTCTAACCCTTCCCTATCCATGTATTTGTCCAAATGCCTTTTAAATGTTGTTGGTGTACCCGCCTCAACCACTACCACTGGCAGCTTATTCCATATACGTACCACCCTCTGTGTATAAAAGTTGCCCCTCAGGTTCCCTTTTATTCTTTCCCCCTCTAACCTTAAACCAATGCCCTCTAGTCCTCGATTCCCCAACCCTTGATCTTATTCACCCCCAGTAAGGTGAGCCGTCAGTCTCCTACATTCTCAAGAAAAAAGACCTTGCTTGCCCAACCACAACCTATAACTCAGACAATTGAGTCTTGGCATCACCCTTGTAAATTTCTTCTGCATTCTTTCCAGTTTAATAAAATCCTTCCTATTATAAGGTGACCAAAACTGAACACAATACTCAAAGTGTGGCCTCACTGACATCAGGTATAAATGCAACATAACTTCCCAACTTCTATACTCAATGCCCTGACTGATTAAGGCCAGTGTGCCAAAAGCCTCCTTCACTGGCCTGTCAACCTGCAACTCCACTTTCAGAGAACCGTGCACTTGAACTCCAGTTCCCTCTGTTCCATTATGACCCTTAAGGCTCCAGCATTCTCCGTGAAACCCCTACCTTGTCTTGACTTACCAAAACACAAAACTTCATGCTCATCTGTGTTAAACTTCATTTGCTATTTCTGGGACCACTTCCCAGCTGATCAAGGTCCTGCTGTAATTTCTGAAAACCTTCCTCACTGTCCACGATAGCACCTATTTTAGTGTCATCAGCAAGCTTTCTAATCATGCCTTGTACATTCTCATCCAAATCATTGATATGGATAACGATGGACCCAGCATCAAAGCCTGAGGCACTCCATTAGTCACAGGCCTCCAGTCTGCCAAGCATATTTCCATTATTACCCTCTGCTTCCTATCATCAAGCCAATTGTGTATCAAATTTGCCAAATCCCCCTGGATTCCATGCAATCTAACCTTTCAGAGCAGCCTACAATATAGAAGCTTCTCAAACTCCCTGCTGAAATCCATATAGATTACATCTATGTGGGTGGCACGGTGGCCCAGTGGTTAGCACTGCTGCCTCACAGCGCCAGAGACCCGGGTTCAATTCCCGACTCAGGCGACTGACTGTGTGGAGTTTGCACGTTCTTCCCGTGTCTGCGTGGGTTTCCTCCGGGTGCTCCGGTTTCCTCCCACAGTCCAAAGATGTGCAGGTCAAGTGAATTGGCCATTCTAAATTGCCCATAGTGTTAGGTAAGGGGTAAATATAGGGGTATGGGTGGGTTGCGCTTCGGCGGGTCAGTGTGGAATTGTTAGGCCGAAGGGCCTGTTTCCACACTGTAATCTAATCTAATCTATCATCCTGTCCTTGTTAACCTCCCTGGTCACTTCATCTAACAAATTTGTGAGGTATGATCTCTCACTCACAAAGCCATGCTGACTATTTCTAATCAAACCCTGTCTTTGCAAACGCATGTGTATCTTATGTCTCAGAATCCTCTCAAGTAACTTACCCACCATAGATTATTTATAGGCCCCAGGTTTTTCTTTGCAGCCCTGCTTGAATAATAGCACAACATTTGCCACCCTTCAGTCTTCTGGGACCTGACCCATGGCTAACAGCATTGCTTTTACATCAGCCAGGACCCCAATGATTTCTTCTCTAGCCTCTTGTAGTTCTCTTGGATATATCTGGTCAGGACCAGGAGATTTATCCACCTTCATACCTTCTAATAAATCTAACACTTCCTCGACTTGATACGGACCGTCCCGAAGATATCACCACTAACTTGCCCAGGTTCCCAAGTCTTCAGGTCTTTCTCCATGGTAAACACAGAAAAGAAATAGTCATTGAGGACTTAGGTCCTTGAGAGGTTCCGTTCTCCCTCTGAATATTCTTTTTCCTTTAATATACTAAAAGAACCTCTTTGGATTCACCCTAATCTTCTTAGCCAAGGCTATCTTGTGTCGCCTTTACACCCTCCTGATTTCCTTTTTCGGTAAACTCCTGTATTCCCTGTATACCTCCAGGGATTCCCAAGATCCCAGCTGCCTGTATGTGAACCATACCTCTTTTCTTTTTCCGGTCAAATCCTCAATATCTCTTGTCATACAGGGCTCCCTATTCCTCCCAAACTTGTCTGTCACCCTCATGGGAACTTATTGACCTTGAAGTCTAGCTATCCCACTTTGACAGGCCTCCCACTTGGCAGAGGTCCCTTTGCCTGCAAACAAACTACTCCAATTAACCCCTGCCAGCTCCGGTCTAATTCCATCAAAATTCACCTTGCCACAGTTTAGAATTTGAACCGATGGATCAGTTTTCTTCCTCGTCATAACTATTTTAAAATTAATAGAACTATGGGTACAGGTCCCAGAGTTCTCCCCACACTGCCACCTCAGTCCTGCCCAATTTTCCAGGAGTAGGTCGAGTTTTGCCCCTTTCAGAGTAGGACTCGCTGTACAATGCTTGAGGAAATTTGGCTGAGAGCACTTAACAAATTCCACCCCATCTAAGCCCTTAACACTAACTTACTGAGCTTTTAACTACTGCATTTCTCCAGTATTCTCTGCACTTTTGTGAGATGTGGCTCGAGATCTAACCACATTTGTTACCTGAATGCAGGGAGTAATTCACGGATGAGAGTAAAAGGATATTTCAGAGCCCTCTTCAGCTCCTCTCTGAATTTACTCTGGGTCAGAGCATAAAGGGCAGTGTTTGTACAGGAGCTCAGGTAGAAGAGCATAGTCCCTGATATATCAGCGATCATAACAGGATGGTCATAACTGGGGTAAAAATGGTTGTTGGTAATCTCCATCAGTAAGAAAACACTGACCTTGGTCATCCACAACAATATAAAACTGCCCGAGACAACAAACAGCAGGATGATGGATTTCCGCCTGTTGACCATCTCTGCATCTCCTCTCTGGTGCCTGTTACTGGGAGCTCGAAGACCCCTGCGTGCCCGATTTGCCAAGACAATGTGCCTGACGGTCAGAGCATTGAACAGCAGGATCAGGAGGTAGGGGATCAATGGGTTCAGCAGGTGATGGAGCCAGAAAAATGCCACCCATCCTGGCAAGATGAAGAACTCTGGTCTGATGTCACAGCCCGAGGGTACACCACCCCATGTGCCATATGGTTGGTACTTAAAGTAAAATGGGATGTTCCTCAAAATGTTCACCAGGCAAACAGTGCTTACCACGGCTGCTGCTGTTTTCTCAGAGCAATATCTGGCTTTCAGATTGTGGCAGCAAATGGCTACAAAGCGGTCAAAGGTAAAAGTGATGGTCAACCAGACGGAGCAGTCAATAGCAGCATAGCCCAGTATGGCATTTGCACTACACACCGCTCTATAGAAGAGGAAGGAGAATGGGAAATACTCATAACAGAGTACATCGATGATGACACAGAAGAGAACGGCCAGTAGATCCGCCATTGCCATGGACATTAGGTAGATGGATATACCTTTAGTGACCCCGCACTTTCCCTGAGAGAGAACCATAATCGTCATCAAATTAGCTGTAAGATAAGTTCAGACGTTGATGAATATTAAAGAAGATGGAGCATCATTGTTACATTGTGGTACAAAGAAAGAGTTCGTCCATCATATAAAATAGCCAAAGTTAATATTAAGCATAGTCAGGCAAATCAAATTGCAGTTTTCCAGTGGTTTCAAAACTATTGAACCAATCTCATTAACTTTACCTGCATCAGGATAAAATACAGAAATGTTGGTAGAAAATACCAACAGGCTAAACCAGTGTGAGCATTTTGGATTTAGAAAAAAGTATCTTAACGTTTGCAAACACTTTTCATCACCTCCAAACTTCCGAAAGTACTTCAAAATCCAACAACGTTTTGAAATGTATTCCTTCCTTGTTCTAAGTTCAGGTCATTCTGCTATAACACAGTGCAAATTAACAATAACACAATTGATGAATAGTGGATGTTGTTTGGATCACGCGAGTTTCTACTAAATGGGTATAGTGATTTTCCAACAGCGATCTTCTATAGTACAATTTTCTATAGCACGAGACCACAGAGGAGCACAACGTCGTGTAATAGCAGACCTTCCTACTTCTGCTAATCTCAGTGTGTGTCTTGGGTACAGCTGATTATCAGGAAAAACCCAACTGGTTCATTTATGCCTTTTAGGGATGGAAACCTGTCACCTTTACCCAGTCTGGTCCACATGTGACTACAGATCCACAGCAATGTGGTTGACTCTTAACTGCCCTTTGAAAAATTTGGAACGGAAAATAAATGGCACCGAGCTAGCGACAATGAATTAAATATATCCAGATTTCCTTTTGAGAGGCACATCCCTTAAGGAAGTGAACACTGGTCTCTTACCCCACCCACAGCATGCGGAAGGGAATAGGATGCCATATGTGCAGGAAGGATCTGACTGGACCCACTATTCCAAGTTGTACAAAAGTTATGTCTGGGGCTTTGTTTTTTTTCTAAGTTCTGGTGAAAGTGATTTCCATCAAATGACTTCCACAGTCTGCACAGGTGACTGTTCAAATAGGAAAGACCCTCTCTTCTCCCATCAGATGAACACTGCCTGAGGGGATCTAAAACCACCTTCACAAAGGGCCGAGCGAGGAGAGGCAGATAGAGTTGAATTTAGATAAATGTCTATGAGGTACTTCATTTTGGAAAGGCAAACCAGGGCAGGACTTATACACTTAATGGTAAGGTCCTGGGGAGTGTTGCTGAACAAAAAGACTTTGGAGTGCAGGTTCATAGTTTTTCAAAAGTAGAGTCACAGGTAGATAGGATAGTGAAGAAGGCGTTTGGTATGCTTTCCTTTATTGGTCAGGGTATTGAGTACAGGAGTTGGGAGGTCATGTTGCAACTGTATAGGACATTGGCTAGGCCACTTTTGGAATATTGTGTGAAATTCTGGTCTCCCTGCTACATGAAGGGTGATGCAAAACTTGAAAGGGTTCCAAAAACATTTATAAGGATGTTGCCAGGTTTGGAGGGTTTGAGCTCTCGGGAGAGGCTAGATAGGCTGGGGTTGGTTTCTCTGGAGCGTCGGGTGCTGAGGGGAGATATTACAATAGTTTATAAAACCATGAGGGGCATGGACCAGGTGAATAGAGAAGGTCTTTTCCCTGCGATGAGGGAGTCCAGAACTGGAGGGCATAGGCTTAGGGTGAGAGGGGAAAGATATAAAAGGGACATAAGGGGCAACATTTTCACACAGAGGGTGGTGCGTGAATGGAATGAGCTGCCAGAGGAAGTGGTGGAGGCTGGTACAATTACAATATTTAAATGCATCTGGATTGGTTTCAAGGGATTTGGATCCAATGCTGGCAAATACGACCAGATTTACAGGTATTAAGATTATCTGGTTGGATGGACAAGTTGGACTGAAGAGTCTGTTTCCCTGCTGTATATCTCAAAGACTCTATGGCTCCGTAAGGTTTTTTTTTAATCCCTGGAACCATTCTGTTCACTCTCCAGCACCCCATCTGGAGCATGACATAGACAACTAACAAAACATATTTACAAGGATGTTATCCCGATTGAAGGGTTTGAGTTATATGGAGAGTTTGGTTAGGCTGGGACTTTTCTCCCTGGAGCATCAGAGGCTGAGGGGTGACCTTATTGAGGTTTATAAAATCATGAGGGGTATGGATAGGATAAATAGACAAAGTCCTTGCCCCAGTTTGGGGAATTCAATACAAGGGGGCATAAGTTTCAGGTGAGAGGGGAAAGATAGAAAAGGGACTAGAGAGGCAACTTTTTCACACAGAGGTTGGCTCAAACTGAAAGAGTAAGTGATGGAGGTGGGTACAATTACAACATTTTAGAAACGTTTGCACAGCTACATGAATAAGACAGGTTCAGAAGGATATGGGACAAATGTAGGCAAATGGGACTAGTTTAGTTTAGGAAACCTGGTCAGCACAGACGGGTTGGGCTGAAGGGTCTGTGAAACTCTATAACAATATATCATTCATCAAATATCTTACCCAGGAACACAGGTAGAAATACACTCATTTAATGAAGGAGAAGGATCAGCTCACCTGGAACACAGACAACGGTGAGGAAATGAAAGAAAACATTTAGGATCTGCAGTATTATTGGTCCTTGCATTGTTCACGATAAGCAATCCTATTCACCAAATCTACAGTTCAGATTCCCAAGTTAAAAAGGCCACCTTACTTATACAGCCAGGTAAACCCCTTGTGGCACAGTCACTGTCAATCCAGTACATTGGACACCACACTAAGACTGCCTTATCATTTTGTGAATTCCCTCAGCTTTGGTATTTTTTATTACATCGAAATGGAACTGTTTCTGAAGTGAATTCCCAAAGGACTCTCATTAACTCTCCAATGTGTTTGTTTCTCAATCTGATTCTTTCAGCACTGGCTTTCACAGGTTTTTTAAAAAAAAAACACTCTTTCTATTTTTACTTCACATGTCAAGCACTGGGTACGCTATTGTCAATGGAATAGACGACACCCAGACTTGTGAGCCCAAGAGAGAGGGAGCTCCCAAATAAATCTGTTGTGTTAAACAGAAGGCTGTGGTGTAGTGATACTGTCACTGGACTGGGATCCCCAGTTCCGAGGAAGTATCACTCAACCCAAAATGTTACCTCTGATTTCTTTCCACAGACACTGCCACACCTGCTGAGCTTTTCCAGCAATTTCTGTTTTCTGTTAGAATCCCCAGCTGTTGTTCAAATCCCACCATGAAATGTGGTGAAATATGTGTTCATTTTTTTAAAAAAAAAACATTTGAAATAAAATATCTCTTCCAATTGATTGTGATTTAAGAACCCACCTGGTTCACTGCTACCCCGTAGTGACAGTTGCCCCTTAACTAGTCTGGCTGACATGTGGCTCCACCAGCGATGTCATTGACTCTTAACTGTCCTCTGGGCAATTGGGGATTAGATTAGATTCCCTACAGTGTGGAAACAGGCCCTTCGGCCCAACATGTCCACACCGACCCTCCAAAGAGCAACCCACCCAGACCCATTTCCCTCTGGCGAATGCACCTAGCACTATGGGCAATTTAGCATGGCCAATAACCTGACCTGCACATCTTTGGACTGTGGGAGGAAAGCGGAGCATCCGGAGGAAGCCCACGCAGACACGGGGAGAATGTGCAAACTCCACACAGAAAGTTGCCCAAGGCTGGAATCGAACCTGGGACCCTGGTGCTGTGAGACAACAATGCTAACCACTGAGCCACCGTGCCGCCCCATTGGTAATAAATGCTGGTCTAGCCAGAGATGCCAACATGTCAAACAAATTTTGGAACAAAAGTGAAAGGATATATATTTTGCTGTGATCCTGTTGATCAAAGTTATGACTTAAGAGACAAGCCACCCATATTGATTAGATACCAGATGAGTCGGGAAATCAAGATGTATGGGACAAGGGCAGGAAGTTGGGTGTGAGAGATGTCATGATTCTATTCATTGACGGAACAAGCTCGAGGGGCTGAATGGCCTACTCATGTTCCTACTTCTTACAGTGTTATGCACTAGGAATACAATGCTCAGCATCTTCTCTCTTTAGAGGTGAACCAAGTCACAACAGATCCATTTCACAGCAAGATCCGATACTCACTCATTTGCTCAAGAAGATGAACTGCGTCCTGTCCAATTGCTTTCTGACTTGCTGAGCCTTTCCACTATTTTCAGATTTTAACATCTAAATGCAGAGATATAATGATCTACTTAATATCCTTTCAAGGCAATTCCTTTCAGGGAGTCAATGAGAAAAGCAGAAAGAGATGGACAGCTCCAGAGTTTTTTTTTGTAAAGGGATCAGTATTTGGATCTTAACCCATTTCTATAAGCTAACATCGCTCATCACAACCAATTCCAGTCATTGATTCCTCATCCTGTTTGTGTTTTGGAGGATAAATTTGCAACATGCAAATCAGTCAGACACCAGACCATTGTAGTCCTTACTGAATAATGGGATAGTGTTAAGCTTATTCTCTGTCCCATCGTGAAACCCCTTGACGAGAGTGTGTGGCAAGTACTCCAGTTATGAAGGGGGGGTTCTCACTCACCAGCAACCATGTGCTTGTTTATAAATATCACACAGATTAGTCATGTTCAAACACCACAAATGTTAAAAAAGATGATCAGACCCATCTTTGAGTCCCATCTGTTATGGACAAGGCCAGACCCCCTCTTTAAGGAGGCAGCTTAGACCGTAACTTTGCTGTTTGTTCAGGCATGTGTATAGTGGATATTCATGATGTAAATTATCTGGGTCAACTGCCAAGTTTTAAACACACAAAAAATATTTCCAAAATTACGGAATGAAACACAAAAAACAGAAAATAGAATGCCCGATAACTTATCCTATCCAAACCCGACTTAATGATGTTGTTCCGAAAATACACACATCCCTTAGCACAAACAGCAAAACACAGGCAACTCACAGCTCAAAATCACACGGGCAGAAGGAACGACAGTACACAGCCTTTCTTTACACACACAACTGCGGAACTGAACCAATAAACCTCAACTGCCAGGACAGGTCAATCCCCTTTCAATATACAAGTCATTTCTAAAACATGAAAGCATTTGGCCTGAGGTATCATCTGTTTGAGGGTAAACAAAAAGTGCCCCAATAAACCATTCATCTCTGCATCAACTCAGCCGTTTCAGAGTGGGCTGTTGTTCACGGCCCCTCTGAGAAAATCAAGGACACAGTCATTTTGAGGAAAAGGACCAGCTTTGTGTCTGACTGCGTGGAAGTGTTTGTATGTCCAAAACTGTCCTCTTTTCTCTTGCACTATCTTTGCACAACTGCTCACAAATAATTTTACTTTTAAACAGTACAATAAGGGCCCTACAGTCTATAGAGTCTACACTGATTTAAAAAAAAGGCTCTAAATCTATGTTAGACCCACTTCCTAGCACTAGGCCCAAAGCCTTGAATATTATGACACCTCAAGTGCTGATCCAAGTCCTTCTTGAAGGTTATGAGGTTCCATGCCTCAACACTCCACTCATGCAGTACATTCCAGATCCCTACCATCCTCTGAGTGAAATTCTTTTCCACCAAAACTCATCAAAACCTCTTGTCTTTCACTTTAAAACGATGTCGTCATCAAGAGAAGGCAATGGGATGAAATGCCCGTTGTGTTGGGTGAGGCTGGAAGTGTCAATATTTGGAGGTGATAAAGCCGCTGCTCCCCTTAATTGAAGGATCAACAATGAGGGGGGGTGGGGGGGCATCATTTTAAAGTGAAAGACAGGAGGTTTTGAGGGGTTTTGGTGTAAAGGAATATCACCCAGAGAGTGGTAGGGATCTGGAATGTACTGCATGAGGGGGGGAATTGAGGCAGGAAACCTCACAACATTTCCAAAGGACTTGGATCAGCACTTGAGGGGTCATAATATTCAAGGTTTTTGGCCGAGCACTGCAAAGTGGGTCTACCATAGATCAGGAGCTTTTTTTAATCAGTGTGTACACTATAGACTGCAGGGCTTTTATTGTACTGTTTGTGAGCAGTTGTGCAACTATGGTGCAAAAGGAAAGGGGACAGCTTTAGATACGCACTCATTTACACACAGTTAAATATCACCCAACACCAGGTTATAGTCCAACAGGTTTATTTGGAAGCACTAGCTTTCGGAGCGCTGCTCCTTCATCAGGTGGATGTCAAGCATAAGACCACATGACCCAGAGTTTATAGTGAAAGATTACAATGATACATTGAACAAACCTGGATTGTTGTTAAGTCTTTCATCATTTGGGTTGCAGGTTTTGGTTCATTAATATGTAAATCCCAGAACTTCTGTTAAGTCACCTTCTCGAGATAACTTAAGGTTTTATAACAAAAGGTGACACCTCAGCTCAGACAATGCATTAAAATGTGTGAGGCTAGAGTCTGTCGAAATCCCAGTCTTGAGTCAGACTGGTTCTATTTCCAAAATGGAATTTACAAAATATTACATGGATTGATTGCCTGTAGATTGTGCATTTTTGAGCTATATATAATTCTGTAAATACAATTTCACTCCATTGACTGATATATGTGTGTGCGTGCCGAGAGAGAGAGAGAGAGAGAGAGTGAGTGTGTGCATGTGAGTGTGTGTGTGTCAGTTTGAGTGCACATGAGACAGTGTGCGTTTGCATCTGTGAAAGCTTGGTAAAGTAAATGTGTGCGTGTGATGGATTATATGCCCGTGAAAGGGTAAGTGCATGGGTGTGAGTGTAAGAGGGGGGTGTATGTGTGTGTGTGCGTATGAGAGAGAGCTTGTGTAAGACAGAGGATCTGCGTGAGTGTGTGAGCATGTAAGAGTGTGTGTGTATGTATGCTTCTATGTGTGTGTATGTGTGAGAGTGTATAGTGTAATGGGGTCACCTGTAGTGTGACAAAAACGCAAGGTCCCAGTTGAGGCCATCGTCATGGGTACTGAACTTAGCTAGCAGGGTCTGTTCACCCAATTTGTTCACTATATCATTTCAGTTGCATGACACTGTAATCTTTTGTGATGAATTCTATGTCATTTTCTTCTTATGCTCCGCAACCATCTGATGAAGGATCAGTGCTCTGAAAGTTTGTGCTTGTAAATAAACCTGGTGTTGAGTGATTTTTAACTTTGTCCAACCCAGTCCAACACTGGCTCCTCCACATCACAATTACACACAGTCACTTATTTCCACACACACTCACACATTCGGTTATACACAAAGACCTTTTCATACACACACACATACATGCACATTCATTTGCACACACAAAATCATTCATACACGCGCCCACACACTCTCTCACACATGCATACACACACGCTCACATATAGGTACGCATACTCACATACACACTTACACACACATGCACACTCACACACACACTTTCACACGCGCACACAAACACACAAAGAGGGAAAATGGTAGCCATGATCTGTCTAAAGGGAGGTGCCAGAACACACTGCATATTTGATCTACACGACGGTCTTGTTCAAACACTGACAGAGGAGAACTTCTCTCTAAGGAACCCAGTTTGCAGTGCATTTCTGCATTTAAATATTTCTCAACACCCATCATGTGTGACACTCCAAGGTCTAGCTCAAGGATGGGATAATCGAGATAGATCTTCCAGGCAGTCGATATATGCATTGCTCAAAATTTGCATTCTCGGTTCTTGTCGTTTTTTTTTTTGAAAAACTCATGCTGGAGGTAACAAGTCAATATGTCCTTCAGTGATTTGGTGCAATGGTCTGTCATCACGGCAACATGAGGGTGAAACACCACAACTGTTGGAAATCAGATTCTAATCAAGATTGCATCACCTCAGATACTTACTCTGTTGTTGTCTACACTGATGCTCCAAATCTGCTGAGCATTCCTAACGTTGGCTGAATTTAGTACAGAGGTACTGTGTCTGTTACTTTGAATTTTTCAAGGTGATGGCATGTTAGGGAGGGGATGACACAAAAGAAAGCAGGCAGCAAACTCTGTAGCTTTGTTTAATAGAGATAAACATCTCTGTAACCTAATCTGTTTCTATAAGGTATTATTCCTCATCGTGTTGACTTGCAGCCATTATTCTTTATGTTTCGTGTGTGTATGTGAGTGAGTGAGTGTAAATGCTGTGTCTGTGAGTTTGTGTGCGTGTGAGAGTGTGCGTGTGCACACGTGTGTGTGCATGTATGAGAGAGCATGTGTGTGAGTGGGTATATGTGTATGAATGTGTCTATGTGTATGAGTGAGTGAGCAAGTGACTGTGTGCATGTGTGTATGTGTATATGAGTGAGTGTCTGTGTGTGGATGTAGGTTTGCTCGCTGAGCTGGAAGGTTTGGTTTCAGACGTTTTGTCACCATACTAAGTGACATCATCAGTGAGCCTCCAGTGAAGCACAGGTGGTATGGCCCACTTTTTATTTATGTTTTTATGTTTCCTTGGGTTGGTGATGTCATTTCCTGATCTGTTTCTCAGGGCGGAGGGGGGGGGGGGGTGAGAGAATGAGTGTGTATTTGTGTATGTATGTATGTGAGTGTGAATGTGTGAGTGAGCCTGTGTTTTTTGTGTGAGAGTGTGTGGGAGAGAGTGTGTCAGTGTGTGTGAGACTGAGTGTGCGTGTGCGAGTGAGTGTATGTCTGTGTATATGTGTGTGTGCATCTGTGTGTATCTGTGTGTGAGAGAGAGAGTGTGTTTGTGAGTTTTTATGTGAATGTGTGTGTCTATATATTGAAACACAAATTCACAGTATACAAACCAGTTACACACAAAATCACCGTGTTCCTTTCTGACTGATAGAATAGCAATAAGGCAGTTGTTTCAGCTCCACTGTGACCCCTTGAGCACAGTGTCTGGTGATGGTGTGATTCAAGTCATTCCAAAAGTTTATGGGTCCTGCTATGTGTCATAGAACATGACATCTTTGTGCCTAACTGTAATATAACAAGATTAGAAAGGAGAGGCAAAGAAAATACAAGTTAGAAAAGGTAGACAGATCAATCTCTGATTTCTGTGACATGCAGATGGTGGGACATTGGCACCATTACATTGAGTGATGGTGGTAGCCCTGATGTTGGTCAGACAGTGGATTGTGTAACAGTAGCTTTTATTTTTTGGATCATAGAGTCATACAGCATGGAAACAGACCCTTCGGCTCAACCAGTCCATGCCGACCATAGTCCCACGCTAAACTAGTCCCCCCTGCCTGGTCCTGGCCCATCTCCCTCCAACCCTTTCCTGTTCATGTCCTTATCCAAAGGTCTTTTAAATGTTGTAACTGTCCCCAACCCCCCCCCCCCCCCACCCCCCCCCCCCCACCCCCACTTCCTCAGGAAGCTCATTCCACACATGAACTTTGCATCTTATGTCTTTTTTTAAATCTCTCTCCTCTCACCTTAAAGATTATCACCCGTAGTTTTGAAATTCCCCTCCTTTGGGAAAAGACAATGATCATGAACTCGGTCTATTTTATAAACATCTATCAGGTCACCTCCCAACCTCCTGCACTCCAATGAAACAAGTCCCAGCCTTTCTTTATAACTCAAACCTTCTGAACCTGGCAACATCCTGGTAAATCTCTTCTGAACCCTCTCCAGCTTAATAATATCCTTCCTATAACTGAGTCTAAAAATGGAAAAGGTTACCACTTCAAACTAAGGGACTGTGGAGAAACATATTGCAGTTAAGAAAATGAATGATCTGCGGGAATTTGTTGTAAATTGGACTTATTCAAGCAGTAGGATACAATGCTGGATGCTTCTGTTGGAATCATAGAATCATAGAATCCCGACAGTGTGGAAACAGGCCATTTGGCCCAACAAGTCAACACCGCCCTCCAAAGAGTAACCCACCCTGACCCACTCCCCTTCTACACTACACTAACCCCTAACTAATGTGGCCCCTGAACACAATGGGCAACGTAGCATGGCCGATTCACCCTAACCTGCACATCCCTGGGCACTATGGGACAATTTCCCATGGCCAATCCACCCTAACCTGCACATCCCTGGACACTATGGGACAATTTCCCATGGCCAATCCACCATAACCTACACATCCCTGGGCACTATGGGACAATTTCCCATGGCCAATCCACCCTAACCTGCACGTCCCTGGACACTATGGGACAATTTAGCATGGCCAATCCACCCTAACCTGCACATCCCTGGACACTATCAGACAATTTTGCATGGCCAATCCACCCTAACCTGCACATCCCTGGACACTATGGGACAATTTCCCATGGCCAATCCACCCTAACCTGCACATCCTTGGGCACTATGGGACAATTTCCCATGGCCAATCCACCCTAACCTGCACATCCCTAGACTCTATGGGACAATTTAGCATGGCCAATCCACCCTAACCTGCACATCCCTGGACACTTTCGGATAAGTTAGCATGAAAATGTGTTGCTGGAAAAGCACAGCAGGTCAGGCAGCATCCAGGGAACAGGAGAATCGACGTTTCGGGCATAAGCCCTTCTCCGATAAGTTAGCATGGCCAATCCACCCTAACCTGCACATCCCTGGACACTATGGGACCATTTCCCCTGGACAATCCACCCTAACCTGCACATCCCAGGACACTATGGGACAATTTAGTGTGGCCAATCTACCCTAACTGACACAACCCTCAACACTAAGGGCAAATTAGCATGGTCAATTCACCCAACCTGTACATCTTTGGATTTTGTGGGTATGAGTCCAGGGGCTAGTTTGCTCAGTGACAGCCTTTTGATTGGTTTTTCAACCACAGCTGCTTGTGTGTGTTCAAGAGGACTCAGCATAGTAACAACCGCCTGATTGGTTCCTGGGAAATCGGCGACAGTTTTATGTTTGGACAATGAAGCATGTCCAGCCAGTGCAGGAGAAACCATCTCACTCCTTTCTGTGAGTAAAAGGGAGTAAAAGGAGATCCCAAGCAACAAGTTATTCTTCCACCCCCATAAAAACTCTAATTGAAAAGGAAAATGGGTAAATCAAAATTACTTCAGGAACTCTGAAAGGATGAGTTTGCTTTTAAAATGTCATGCTGTGGTGTATTCACACCTTGTATCATCCTCAAACAGTTGAAAGGAATCAGAAGAAGACTGAAGGAGAGCATTGAAATGACACCCGGACTGGTGCCAGGACTCTGCTTTACTGGTAATTACTTGTCTTATTTCTGTCTTATCTTCTCGCCTTGTGCATCTGCTTCTATGTGCATGGAATTTTTATTGGAACGTGTAGAATTGGTGTTAAAGAGAATTAAAGGTTAATAATTCTTGCTTCTTTTCGACCAGCAGTCAAGAACAATCTATTTACAATAAATAAACGTCTGGGTTTGGTAGTCTGCTAAATCAGGGACTTTGGATAGTTTGATTATGTATTTTTATATTTGTGCTGACACCAGTGTGGTACTGGATTCCTAATTCCCAATTAGTGGTCAGCCCTCTAGTCTTCCAGGACAATGATGACTTTACCGCTTTACCTCAGAGAGTCACAACAGTTGATTCAAGATGCTTGCAGGTCAGGTGAACAGGTGAATGGCCTTTGTGCTGTGTCCTTTCAAACTGCAGTTTCCGGCTTCTGGCAAAGAGAGAGAGTGGTGCTGGAAACACACAGCAGTTCAGGCAGCATCCGAGAAGCAGGAAAATCAACGTTTCGGGCAAAAGCCCTTCATCAGGAATTCCTGAAGGGCTTTTGCCCGAAACGTCGATTTGCATGCTCCTCGGATGCTACCTGAACTGCTGTGCTTTTCCAGCACCACACTAATCCAGAATCTGGATTCCAGCATCTGCAGTCATTGTTTTTAGTAAAGAGAGAGAGAGAGAGATTCTGCCTTTCTTATTACCTGCAGTACAGGGTTGATGAGGAATTTTGTCCACTGAGACTCACACAGTACACACTTTCACCCACTGGCACACAATGAATTGTGTTGAAACTATCTGTTAGTATCTGCTTCCGTGTACTCTTTAAGGGCGACATCACAAACATTGTACTAAATGGTGTGGTGGCTCAGTAGTTAGCACTGCGGTCTCATGGCATTAGGAACATTGGTTCAATTCCACCCATGTCTGTGTGAGATTTGCAAACTCTCCTTCTGTCTGTGTGGGCTTCCTCTGGGTCCTCCAGTTTTCGCTCACAAGCCAAAGGTGTATGGGTTAGGGTGGATTGGCCATGTTAAATTATCTGATATTACCCAGGGATGTGCAGATTAGGGTGGACTGGCCATGGGAAAGTGTCCCATAGTATCCAGGGATGTGCAGGTTAGGGTGGATTGGCTATGGGAAATTGTTCCATAGTGTGCAGGTTATGGTGGTTTGGCAATGGAAAATTGTCCCATAGTGTCCAGTTATGTGCAGGTTAGGGTGGATTGGCCATGGGAAATTGTCCCATAGTACCCAGGGATGTGCAGGTTAGGGTGGATTGGCAATGGAAAATTGTCCCATAGTGCCCAGGGATGTGCAGGTTAGGGTGGATTGGCCATGGGAAATTGTCCCATAGTGCCCAGGGATGTGCAGGTTAGGGTGGATTGGTCATGGGAAATTGTCCCATAGTGCCCAGGGATGTGCAGGTTAGGGTGGATTGGTCATGGGAAATTGTCCCATAGTGCCCAGAGATGTGCAGGTTAGGGTGGGCTGGCCATGGGAAATTGTCCCATAGTGTCCAGGGATGTGCAGGTTAGGGTGGGTTGGCCATGGGAAATTATCCCATAATACCCAGGGATGTGCAGATTAGGGTGGATTGGCCATGGGAATTTGTCCCATAGTGCCCAGGGATGTGCAGGTTAGGGTGGATAGGTCATGGGAAATTGTCCCATAGTGTCCAGGGATGTGCAGGTTAGGGTGGATTGACCATGGGAAATTGTCCCTTAGTGCCCAGGGATGTGCAGGTTAGGGTGGATTGGCCATCCTAAATTGTCCCATAGTGCCCAGGGATGTGCAGGTTAGGGTGGATTGGCCATAGGAAATTGTCCCATAGTGCCCAGGGATGTGCAGGTTAGGGTGGATTGGCCATGCAAAATTGCCCATAGTGCCCAGGGATGTGCAGGTTAGGGTGGATAGGTCATGGGAAATTGTCCCATAATGCCCAGGGATGTGCAGGTTAAGGTGGATTGGCCATGGGAAATTTTCCCATAGTGCCCAGGAATGTGCAGGTTAGGGTGGATTGGCCATGGGAAATTGACCCATCGTGTCCAGGGATGTGCATTTTAGGGTGGGTTGGCCATGGGAAATCGTCTGATAGGCTCCAGGGATGTGCAGGCTAGGTGCAATAGTCAGGAGTAAACGTAGGATAACAGGGCAGGGGAATGGGTCTGGGTGGGTTGCTCTTCGGAGGGTCGGTGTGGACTTGTTGAGCTGAAGGACCTGTTTCCACTCTGTAGACAATCTATGGTGTGGATGCCCGTTGAGCTGTTAATGGTGGCAAGAGAGAAAAAGAGATGCGAATTAGGTGTAATTTAAGGTGCAATAGGGAGAGAGTGGTTCTTTACCACTCAGAGAGCATAAGCAAGACCATAAGCAAGTCAAGGTTGTGAGGTGGGATGTGAGGGAGCGATAAATAGAGAACCAGCATCATGCAGGGGGCATATCTTGGTGCTTGCTTGAAAGTTTCTACACATCGACAGGACGCACCCGTGAGTATTTGAGTACAGGAGCAGGGATAGAGTCACAGAGACAGCCCCTTTCATCTTTAACTGGTCCACACTGACCAAAATGTCCGTCCATCCTAACCCCCCATTTCCCCGCACTTAGCCCATATCCTTTTAATCCTTTCCTACCCATGTATTTGTCCAAATACCTTTCAAATGTTGTTGATGTACCCGCCTCAACCACTTCCTCTGACAGCTCATTCCATATGCGTACCACCCTCTGTGTAAAAAAAGTTGTCCCTTAGGTTCCCTATTATTCTTTCCCCTCTGACCTTAAACTGATGCCCTCTAGTCCTCGATTCCCCAACCTGGGGAAAAGACTGAGTGCATTCACCCTCTCCATGCCTCTCATGATCTTATACACTTCGGTAAGGTCCCCCCACATGAAGGTCTTTTGCCCGAAACGTCGATTTTACTGCTCCTCGGATGCTGTGCTTTTCCAGCATCACTCGAATCGAGACTCAGGTTTCCAGCATCAGCAATCATTGTTTTTACCTAAGGTCCTCCCCCTCAGTCTCCTACTGTTGAAAGAAAAAAGATCCTAGCTTGTCTAACCTCTCCCTAAACTCAGACCATTGAATCCTGGCAACATCCTTGTCAATTTATCGCTACAATCGTGCAGTGTCTCCGTGAGACCACGCATTCAGTATTGGGATCTCTGCATCTGAAGAAAGATGCTCTGGTGATGGAGAGAGTGCAGTGAAGATTTCCCAGGCTGATTCCTGGGATGACAGGACTGATGCATGGAGAAGGTTCGGTCAGTTTGGATTATATTCACCGGAAGAATGGAGACCGGGGAATCTTGTACGAAACAAAAAAGTTCAAACACCAGACACGGTAGACGCAAGAAGGATGTTCCAAATGACGGGGGAGACCAGAATCGAGGAGTCACAGTTAAAGATATGGGGTAGGCCCTTTAGGACTGTGATGAGGAGAAATGTCTTCACCCAGAGAGTGGGGGGGGGGCGGGGGGGGGGGTCCCTGTGGAATTCTCGCCCACAGAAACTAGTTGAGGCCAAAATATTGAATGTTTTCAAGGTGTTAGATATAATTCTCAGAGCTCAAAGGGCCAAAAAACATGGGGAGAAAGTGGGAACAGGGGACTGATTTATATGATCAGCCAAGGTCACACTGAACATGTAGCAGGCTTGAAGGGCCGAATGGCCTACTGCTTTTCCTATTATCTATCTTTCTATAAGTAATGCAGATGGAAGGTAGCTTTAAATATGATAGTTTTGATCCGGAAACAAACTGTATGGAGTGGCCACTGTGGTTGAGGTGATTTGACGAGGCATGCAAATGAACAGCAACAACAATGTACACTTGTGGAGTAACTTTCAGTAACATGAAACAACTTCACTGGAGCGCGACAAAGCAAAGGCTGTCACTGAGCCACAAGCGGAAATGTTAGGAGAGTGGTCACGGAGTTTGAACGAGAGAAGAGGGGGAGGGGAGTGGAAGATATTCCAGAGCTTCCATCCCCCACCGACGCTCAGTAACAGCAGTGTGTACCATCCCCTCCACCCCCCAACAACTCTCAGTAACAGCAGTGTGTACCATCCCCTCCCTCCCCCCACTGATGCTCAGTAACAGCAGTGTGTACCATCCCCTCCCTCCCCCCACTGATGCTCAGTAACAGCAGTGTGTACCATCCCCTCCCTCTCCCCCACCGACCCTCAGTAACAGCAGTGTGTACCATCCCCTCCCTCCCCCCACCGATGCTCAGTAACAGCAGTGTGTACCATCCCCTCCCTCCCCCACCGATGCTCAGTAACAGCAGTGTGTACCATCCCCTCCCTCCCTCCCACCGACCCTCAGTAACAGCAGTGTGTACCATCCCCTCCCTCCCCCCACCGATGCTCAGTAACAGCAGTGTGTACCATCCCCTCCCCCCCCACCGACGCTCAGTAACAGCAGTGTGTACCATCCCCTCCCTCCCCACCGACGCTCAGTAACAGCAGTGTGTACCATCCCCTCCCTCTCCCCCACCGACCATCAGTAACAGCAGTGTGTACCATTCCCTCCCTCCCCCCACCGATGCTCAGTAACAGCAGTGTGTACCATCCCCTCCCTCCCCCACCGACGCTCAGTAACAGCAGTGTGTACCGTCCCCTCCCTCCCCCCACCTTGTCACAAAGTATGAAAATATGACTTTCCATCTGGCAGAGAGACTGAAATTTTGACTTTTCGTGCAATCTAACAGTAGGAAGTTCCTCGGCTCACAGGAAGGTCAGTGTGGTACTTTTTACAAAATAAGAATTCAACATTGCACCAAGAAAGCAGATACATCTATCCACGCGTGACAATCAGGACGAGGAATTCAAGAAACATTCAAGACAGTCACTGCAGTGCCAGCCTTCCTCAATGGTGTTTGGATTGGAAAGGGAACCCAGTTAGGCTTCAGTTTGATAAACCCATGGTTACACTTGATCTGTGTAAGTTTATCACTGTGTAAGGGACTGCTCCTCAGGAAGATGGTACTGGCCTTTGGAGAATGTACAGTGTGGATTCAGCTGAATGACAGGAGGAGATAAAGGATGGAATTATGTGAGTGGAAAGGGGGAAACAGGAACGGGTGTATGGGTGGGGCAAATAGTCCTAAAATGTGAGCCAAGTGCATTGAAGGACTGATATCATTCAGGTAGAGTGAGGATCTGGAAACCTTCCCCCCAATCACTAACCATGCTGGGAATGAATTGCATCATGCATTGTTAGCACGGGCACAATTCTCTTGCACAAACAGACAAAGGGTGAATGAGGAAAATTGGGCTGCACCATCTGACTGAATGACATGCCACACCAGTGAGCTTCAGAATTCACCCTTTCTGGGTCTCTGAAAGTGGGGTTCAATTGTCCCTTTCAACAGGGGGTTTTCAGGGCGAGCAGAGGAGAGGTGAGGGAGAGCTGTCAGCTACTCAGTTATCTTGGTTTAGTTCACTGCACAGAAAGGACAGATGGAGAGAGAGAGAGATAGGAGCACACTCTATGTAGTCTGTCGCACATCCTCAGGGATGATGAACAATAAATGCTGTCCCAGATAGTGATACCCATATCCTGTGACTGAGTAAAACATAAAAGTAGGTGGGTAGGATGGCAGAGTTGGAGGAACAAGTCTGCAAAGGCCAGAAGTGGCCAAGAACATTACAGCATCGTGAGGCTGGAAGAAATTACAGCGAGAGGCAGAAATGAAGGGGCTAAAGAAATTAGGAGATTGGGCAGTAACATTTTTGATTCTATGGGGCAGTCATCATCTCAACAGCACATCGATTCTACACTGGTCAAAAGCAACCACCGAACTATTCTAATGCCATTTTCTAGCACTTGCTCGATATCCTGGAACATCTCGCCATTGTAAGTGCACATCTAAATACTTCTTCAATGTTCGAAGGATCTCTGCCTCTCCCACTGTCACAGGCAGTGAGTTCCACTTTCCCTCCACCTTCTATGTGAGAGCATTTCCCTCACATCCCATCTGAACAACCTGCCTCAACCTCAAATCTATCTCCCTGGTTATCCATGCCTCCAATCAATGGGGAAAGCCTCTTCCTGTCTCTTCTGTCTGTGTCCCTCATACAGTTACACATCTTAATCATATCTCCTCTCAGTCACCTCTGCTCCAAGGAAAGAAACCCACTCTGTCCAATTTCTCCACAGAACTGAAACTCTGTCCAGCCCAGACAACAAACTGGTAAATCTCCCTCTGTACCCTCTCCAGTGTAAACACACCCCTCCTATCATGTGGATTCCAGAACTGCACACAATACTCTCGCTGTGGTCTAACTGAAGTGCACTGGAAATCCAGCCCCACTATTCACCAAGTTCTCAAGGACATGAACATTTGATGAAAGCACCACATTACCCAATTGTGCACAAATATCCAATTTCTGTTAAAGGAATGTGCACACCTGTTTGTTTTCTCGCATTATTGAGAAAATAGCTATTTAATTGCAATCAAATTATTATGTGTTGAGATATAATAAGATCAAGGAAACACAAATTCATACCTCCATTTCAGATGTGTTGATCCTTTTCAGATCCTTTTGATTTCTTCAAAAAGTTTGATGATGAATGAGGTTGTGGGGACACCAATTCTCAGTCTCCCGTTCACTGCTTGAAAATTTGTCATTTCTGTTTCTCTGGAACTCATTTCCAACTGTCCCTTTTACCAGAGGGTTTTCAGAGCGAGCAGAGGAACACCAAGAGGGAGTGCTGAACTACCAGGATTTCTCAGGAGAGAGAGGGACATGGATGCTCTGTCTTCACAGGCTGATCCTTACCCTTGTATTGTCCACATAAATGGTTGTAGTGACCTCCCAGGATCAGGCAAGAGATTGTCACGGTGGTGAGCTCTCCTGAACACACAACGACTGGTGTTGAGTAAAAGCAAATCAAATTTTGTCTTGCCCTGAACACACCGTCTCTCTCTCTCACACACACACACACACATAGACACACATGTGCGCACACACACACCCACACTTTCTCCCACGCACACGCGCACATACACACATACGCATACACACACTTTCTCCCTCACACACACACACAAACACATACACTCACACATGCACTCACACACACACACTTTCTCCCTCACACATATACAAACACAAACACGCACAGATGCACACACAAACACACACAAACACACACACTTTCTCCCTCACACACACACACAAACACATACACTCACACATGCACTCACACACACACACTTTCTCCCTCACACATATACAAACACAAACACGCACAGATGCACACACAAACACACACACACACACAAACACACACACTTTCTCCCTCACACACACAAACACACACACATGTTTTCTCCCACACACACAAACACATACACACACTTACACATATAAACACATACACACACGCTTTCTCCCTCACACACACAAACACATGCACACTCGCTTTCTCCCTCACACACACACATACACCTACACACACAGAAACACACAGAGTATCTCACATGCACAATTATTCTAAGATATGATCTTGCTGTCTGAACCAGACAACAATGTAAGTAAAACTGTCAATATGCTCAAATAATTATTTTAATATTGAACAAACTTTACTGCTATTTTCTTGATTAAAGAGCAAACTTTGTTCTATTTTTGATCGACAGGCCAACAACCCCCTCCCTACCTCTGTAACCCACACCAGCTCCTACACCCCCTCCCTACCTCTGTAATCTCCTCCAGCCCCTACACCCCCTCCCTATCTCTGTAACCCCCTCAAGTCCCTACAACCCCTCCCTAACTCTGTAACACCCTCCAGCCCCTACACCCCCTCCCTACCTCTGTAATCTCCTCCAGCCCCTACACCCCCTCCCTATCTCTGTAACCCCCTCAAGTCCCTACAACCCCTCCCTAACTCTGTAACACCCTCCAGCCCCTACACCCCCTCCCTACCTCGGTAATCTCCTCCAGCCCCTACACCCCCTCCCTATCTCAGTAACCCCCTCAAGTCCCTACAACCCCTCCCTAACTCTGCAACACCCTCCAGTCCCTGCACCCCCTCCCTATCTCTGTGACCTCATCCACCCCTACACCCCCTTCCTATCTCTGTAACCCCCTCCAGCCCCTACACCTCCTCCCTATCTCTGTAACCCCCTCCAGCCTCTCTACTTCTCCCTACCTCTGCAACTGCACCCAGTCTCTATAGCCCTCCCTACTTTTGTAACACCTTCCCGTCACTACACCTCCTCCCTATCTCAGTAACACCCTCCAACTTTTCCAACATCCTCCGTATCTGTTCCACCCTCAGTCCCTCAAACTGTTTGTGGAGATTCCTGAAAGATTGGATGAAAATACACCAGTCCATAGAAGTGAGAAACTTTAGAACCAAATACTTCTATGAAAATACCATTTCTTCAAAAACCATTGTGAACTTGTCTCCATAGACAATGGGAAAGACTGCAGAAGGAACTCGTCAATGAGAAACTGAAATACATGGCAGAGGCATGTGATTTCTCTTTGCATGAGTCTCCTGAAGGACAGGTTTGCATGAAATGTTGAATATTTTGAATGTTAAGCTCATGGAAAACAGTCTTCTGTGCTAAATAAGTGCTTGTTTTTTGTCTCTGTTTTCCAATAAACTTCTGTTGTCAACAAAGCCTTTGATGCCATGGTGTGGGTATGTCACAGTGACAAACCACGAGATTAACAAACCCCAAAAATTAATGATTCCAGAATCAAGGTCACTGTTTAAGGGACGGGATAAACCATTTAAGGCTGACACCAGGACAAATATCTTCAACTATAGTGTGGCGAGCCTCTGGAATTGTTTATCATATCAAACTGCTGAGGGCAAAACATGGAATGTTTTCAAGATGGAGTCAGATATAGTTCTGAAAGCTAAAGGGATCTAAGGGTATGGGGGAGAACGCAGGTACACAGGACTGAATTGGATGATCAGCCATGATCATATCAAATGGGATTGGCATTAAATCATTGGGATGAATGGCCTTCTCATGCTCTTATGTTTTATGTTTCAAGATGATCTATCAAGCCAGGTATCATTCTGTCTCATGGGACAATCAGCTTGGACACTATCATGTTGTTGATTTGTTCTTGTTTTGACTAATACCCACTGACTGTTGTACGTAGAATGAGGAATCTTACTGCTGTGTGCAATGTTTCATTTCTTGTCACTTATAAAGTCTCCCAATTGGCCATTCTGTGATGTGAGATTTTCCCTCACGTGCTCAGGTACAAAAGGGTAGAAAAATCAAAGAAGGAGTCCATTCTGCCCTCTGAGCCCATTCTGTCACACCATGGCTGCTCCGTCCCTCTCCTTGCTCGACCACCATGCCTCCACATGCCTTGGCACTCTCGCCCAACCAAAACATCACCATCTGAGCGTCAACATGGGCGAGAACTGAACTGAATTCTGGGAGAAAAGGAAGGCTGGTTCCCCAAAGGGAGATTTCAGGGAAAGATCAACTTTATTTCTGATGGAGGCACTCAATGTGTCTGTTCTGGGGCCCTGTTCTGGAGTGGGAGGATCCAACTTCCACATATATTGAATACAATGAGTCCTTTATAGCTCAAATGGTAACTTTCTACAACAGTAGCAGAACAAGGGAGATTTCCCTTGGTTTCGAGCTGAGAATTTATTCGCTGTCCACAATGTCCAGGGGAACAGTATAAA
The DNA here is from genome assembly GCF_037043375.1 of Chiloscyllium plagiosum. Lineage (NCBI taxonomy): Eukaryota > Metazoa > Chordata > Chondrichthyes > Orectolobiformes > Hemiscylliidae > Chiloscyllium > Chiloscyllium plagiosum. Next base: position 32,057,453 of record NW_028270176.1, on the reverse strand, counting down.
CTCACACAACTCTGGGCTTCAGTCACTACACCCACAGGATCTTGGTGACTGACGTAAGGAGCAAATTCAAATAAGCTCCCCTTTCCAAAACCAATCATAGCCAACGCTGCAATGATCAGTTTGAAAAACAGACCACTTAATTGTTCATGAAAGTCTTGGGGTGGGAAAGGGGAGAGGTTAGGATTTTTATTTTCTTCTATTTTCAAAAGGCCAGTGCAGAGGGAATGTACAACATCACAGGAATTTGCTTAATGAGTCTGCTCAGTACACTGGATGTAACATGGATTGTATCACAACGGGCTCATCTTTCTGTGTATATGAGGAATCATTGACAATTCGGTTTCTGAAATTTGCCTGCGGACTCAGAGAATAGGGTCACCCATCATGCAAAGTCCAATAGTTTGAGAGATTCGGTTTGTTTTCTGCAAGTTACCTTGCAGTTGTCTGTATTCCAGGTGAGAAGATCATCTCACCTTGTTTAAATGATTGTAGTCTGTCTCTATTTAATGGTTAGGCATCAGAAATGTGACTTCGAAATCTGGGACCTTGTGATATTACAGTGAAGCTATTAACCCAGAAACTGGGAGCACAGAGCATCACATCTCTGCAGTGTTTCATGCATTGTACTCGGGAAGATAGTTGCACTAAGGATGAGAATCTTCAGTGTAGTGATAGATGAAAGAACTTGAGCATTGACCTTAGAACTGAGAGGGACGTTGAGAAATTATTTAGGTTTTTAAAGCTATGACAGTTGTTATGAAGTTGAAGGCATGTACTGTATGTTTAAGAGAGTTGAAAGTTGGCAAGCACCTGTCAGGAGAAAGTGAGGTCTGCAGATGCTGGAGATCAAAGTTGAAACTTTATTGCTGGAACAGCACAGCAGGTCTGGCAGCATCCAGGGAACAGGAGATTCGACGTTTCGGGCACAGGCCCTTCTTCAGGAAAGAAGGGCCTGTGACTGACTGCAGGCCCAAAGTGCACTGGACAATTTGAAGATGTAACTTGTAGCTGTAATTTAGATACCAGAATTATTTTCACAGCAGTCGAGAAAGTGGTGCTGGAAAAGCACAGCAGGTCTGGCAGCATCTGAGGAGCAGAAGAATCAATGTTTCACGCAAAAGCACTTCATCAGGATTATGTCCAAAATGTCTATAGTCCTGCTCCTTGAGCGCTGCCTGACCCGCTGAGCTTTTCCAGCAACACAGTCTTCTCTCTGATCTCCGGCATCTGCAGCCCTCACTTTCTCCTCCTTGTTTACACAGCAGTTCAAATTTAACCAATCAGTTTAAATTATGCCCCAAGATACTAAAACCACTGTCTGGTTTTAAAAACATTAAATTGCTGTAAATTTAACAGGGAATTTATTTGTGGAAAGTGGAATTTGGATAGTTCTCTGTCACTCATACTTTAACAGATTACGAGGCGAGGTAAGTTTTTCTGGCTGTTTGGTTTAATTGGCAGAAGAGTTGCCATCATGGTGTAACACAGTGCAAGTAAAGGGTAAATAATGTTTCAATGCAAGATTATTTTTCATGCCAGAGGAAAGGATTTTTGAAAAGGCCAGATGTGAAATAAGATTTGAATCTATGCAACAATCAGGATACTTTTAGTTCCCTTCCTGAGCAAATGTTGGGATAATATAAAGGGGAACAATTTCTAAGGGAGTTTTGAATAAGTGCAGGAAAAGATCAAAATCAAAAGAAAAAACTGTCAGGAAAGTTCAGAGCAATGAGACTGTGAGGATAGTTGAATATTTCTTTTGAGTCAGTGTTATGAATGGATTGGGATCCTTCTGAACTCTATAATTCTGTCAATCTCTGATGGGTATGTCATCATATAAAACTCAATCGTTGAAGGAGTCTTGTGTAAGTTGCAGCTTTGGATGAGAGAACCATCCAGTTTTGCAAGGACAGGTTAGCTTTTAGAACATGGAACAGTACAGCACAGACACAGGCCCCTTTGGCCCATCACGTCCGTGCCAAAAAAATGAACATTCAGAATATATTTTGCGAGCATGTTGTAAAGAAAAGGGATATATGAAAAATATTATTAAAGTTAAAGTAATTGAGGATAGTGAAGCACATGGGAAAACTTTACTTTCACTGTTTGCTGGGTCTTGAAGCTGAAAGTGGAAATTGCTATTCCTCTGCCTCTTACAACTAAAAGTTTGGGTAATCTTCCTGCTGCTAGAATTACAAGTGAGACAATTTTTTAAACTGTATTTGCCTTTGCCAAGTGTGTGTTTACAAGATATTACCGTGGATCTGAAAGCTGAATCTCGGCTGGAATAACTAGTTGTAGTCAGGAACAACCATTTAATACATGCTCTTAACTTCAAAGGCAGCAATAAAATGGCTTCTTGATGCAAATAGCATGACAAAATGACTTCTAGGCTGCAAATTGTCAATTCTGCTTAAAACTGCAGAAAATGGCTTTTAACCCTGCTAAAAGCTGAATTAACCACAGTCTGTCTCAACAAAGATTAGCAGACAATGCTTCCTTTATAGCGTAGAAATAATTAGACAAGATAAGACATTACTAACAGAACTTGCAAGTGCAGGTGCAGAGACTAGGTTCATGAGATAGGAGTACTTGAATGTTGAAAAACAAGTGTGGTTCCCGGGAAACATCATTGAGCTAAGTTGCTGTCAATAAAGTCATTTCATTCAAATTGATTGTTAATTGTTTGAATGTACTCTGTGATTATAGCCTGCACTTCTCTCAAAAAAAGCATAAAATTGTCTTTGTCTTAAGTCATGTACACAGTTTCTCCAAGGAACACGGGAGTGTCTAATGTCTGTGTGACTGGATAATCTGTGCCCGGCCGAGTTTGAATAAAGTGTGAATGCTTGCAGAAACAGAATTGCAAGTGTTTATTGACCGATTATGGAACAGAGAGGATACCCCCCCCCCCCCCCCCCACCCCCCGCTAATCCCAGGGATGCAGATCTTCATTACAATATTTGACAGATGCTGTTCAGTCGTTAAATAAGCTAAAATCATGTTATGTTTCCACTGGAGTTAAGTGCATCAAGTCTACTTTGTTGTGTTTGTATTTTAACTGTAGCATAAGATTGAAGTGTGTTTTGCTTCAAGCCTGGTGTGAACAATCAAATTTCAGCTGGAGCACAAAACCTTATATTACCTCTAAAAATAAGAAAAATTAGAGTCTATGCTATCTTTTTCATATACTTTGAGGGAGTTTGGTGTGATCCATAGCAACTCATTCTGCTGGGGTTGCAAGAACGAGGCAGGTTTTCCTTTTCTTTCAAAAGCTTCTGGATGGTGCTACTTCTGCTTTGTTCTCTCATCTCCCCCGAGTTATAGAGTTGTTGAAAATTCTGAGAAAATAATTTAAGAAATTATTAAAAGTGTCCAGAGGTCTGAGAAAGCTTCTTGTATTCACCAGTGAATTCAGAGTTCAAGAAAGTTTCACATTTCAAGTGTCTGTGATACAACCCGCCATCAAAAGGTTTTATAATAACCTAGTATTCATTATTAAGATAGTTGTACTGAAAACTACATTTTTTTTACTTTTATCAGTCTGTTAACATGTGAATGAATGTATATGCGAAGAATTATTGAGTTTAACTTGGAGATATTGTTTAAATTGTCTTATTGACTATGTGTGTACTGCTGTGAATAATTTTTTTTGTTACAAACTTGAGGCACAAGATGTATTAGTTATACTCTCTGGTTAAGAACAATTAAGCAAATTTGCAGGACATTGCATGTTTTCATTTGATTGTTTTGCAAATCCAGTGATCAGGAGGCAGTTTTGCATTGGCTGGTTCTTCCTCTGTCATAATAATAGGATTGATCAGATATTTTAAGCAGAATTGAGCTATTATGTTGGAAGGAAGATTGTACAGGTACACTAACAGAGCACAACACCCTTGGAAAGGAACACATTAGTGGGCTTCGTGAGTTTTGAAGACAATCAGTAGTTGTTACATGCTAGCCTTTAAAACAAGTCTTTATTCCAGATTTTAGCAATTTTAAATTTAGCCATTTGTAATAACAGGATTTGAACAAATTCCCCTGGCAGTGTTAACTATGTGCTTTAGCTTGCTAGATCAGTGAGAGTAACACTATAGCACCATCTTTGTCAGTTGTGTGGATATTCACTGTGTCAACCATAGCTTGTGATGCACTGTATCCACAAACTTCTCAATTCATCTTCCAGCCGAATTATGATTCTCTGCTGGGGCAAGTGTGGCATCACCAAAGGCATTTCCCTCAATTTAATCTCCATGGCAACAGCAGATCGATTGGTCATTTTGTTTGGTGTAATAATCAATGTACTTGGTAACAGATATTTCCCACTCTCATTCTTGCTCTACACAGCAGTGTGCAGTGTAAATGCTATGTTGGCCTGTGCTGCTGTTGACTGCTCTGTCTGGTTGACCATCGCTTTCACCTTTGACCGCTTTGTGGCCATTTGCTGCCACAATCTGAAAGCCAGATATTGCTCTGAGAAAACAGCAACAGCCGTGGTAAGCACTGTTTGCCTGGTGAACATTTTGAGGAATATCCCTTTACAATTTAAGTCCCAACCATATGGCACATGGGGTGGGGTGCCCTGGGGTTGTGGCATTAGACCAGAGTTCTTCACCTTGCCAGGATGGGTGGCATTTTTCTGGCTCTGCCAGCTTCTTAATCCATTGATCCCCTACCTCCTGATCCTGCTGTTCAATGCTCTGACCGTCAGGCACATTGTCTTGGCAAATCGGGCACGCAGGGGTCTCCGAGCTCCCAGTAACAGGGACCAGGGAGGAGATGCAGAGATGGTCAACAGGCGGAAATCCATCATCCTGCTGTTTGTTGTCTCGGGCAGTTTTATATTGTTGTGGATGACCAAGATCAGTGTTTTCTTACTGATGAAGATTACCAACAACCATTTTTACCCCAGTTATGACCATCCTGTTATGATCGCTGACATATCTGGGACTATGCTCTTCTACCTGAGCTCCTGTACAAACACTGCCCTTTATGCCCTGACCCAGAGTAAATTCAGAGAGGAGCTGAAGAGGGCTCCGAAATATTCATTCACTCTGATCAATGAATCACTCCCTGCATTTCAGTAACAAACACAGGTGGATCTGCAGCTTCCCAGTGGTACATATCCCTCCGTGGACCTTTCTTGGTCTCAAAGTATTTAATCTTCCTTGACTTTAGCACAAATCCTGAGTTTAGGGTGGGAACATTTCTCTCATTGCTGAATGCAACACTGTCCAATTCTGGAAGTGTTTCCAAACTCCATTGTTCATGAAAGTTCCTTATCAGAGTTTCTGAGCGCTGGTAAATCTGAAAAGATTCAACCATTCCTTACACACAAAACCCCATCACCTCCCCTCCCAATGCCCTGAAATTGACAGAACAAAATCTGATCCAAATATCAAAGGCCCGACACCTCATGGCCTCACCTCTTTCAGTGTGGGGTACTGCTGGTATTCCTGATGAGGGCGACCCACTCTGCGAGAATTGGATGGAAATATCTTTATAAAATCAGTGCCTGTGAATGATATGTGAGTGAGTGAATATGATCTATGATGATTGGGCTTACATTTGAGATATTAGCCATGTTGCCTTGTTCAATATCTGTATTGCATTTTTATAAATAAATTGCTATTTTTCACAGCATGACTATGAGACGATTCCCCAGCCTGCAATGTGGTCCTTGTAAATGCAGTGTAGGTCATGTTGTACCTTCTCTGTTAACGACTGATTTTTCTTAGTTTTGGATTTGAACGAGGAGATGAAATTGTTGAATTAAATTTGAACTTTGAGCAGCAATGTATATTTATTAAAAAAGATGACAGAGCAAAACATTGCTTATTACAGTTTGGAAATGGCCTGGAAAGATAATACAGGTTAACACTGCTCGAAGGACACTGCAGACAATTTGGCAACACAATGTTGTTATTTTCGGGGCCTGGCAGATGCTTGTAGTTGATGTGGTTAATCAAGGGAGGAGCAGTGCTGGTCAGCCAATCCTAACCTGAACCCTAAACCTAACCATAACCCTAGATCTCACCCTAACCCTGGCCACAACCCTAACTCTAACCATAGGCCAAACCCTAACCCTAAAGCTAACCCTAACCTTAACCCTAACCCTAAAAGTAACCCTAATCCTAACCCTAAACATAACACAAACCAAAACTGTAACCCTCACCCTAATCCTAACCCTAACCTTAACCCTAACCCTAAACCTAACATTAACCCTAACCCTAAACCTGACCCTAAAACTAACCCAAAACCTAATCTAAATTTGACCTCTAACCCTAAACCTACCACTAAACCTAATCCTAACCCTAACCCTAATCCTAATCTAAACCCAAACCCTCACGATTTGACCCTGACCTCCAATCCTTGAATGCCCCTTAAGAAGTCAACCATTCTGGATACTCTTCAATGTCACAGCCCCAGTTCAAAACTGAAAGCAGTGGATGGGAAACACGTGCGAGGTGTTTAATAGCCGCATGTTTTTGACCGAAGATTATTATTGATTCCCTTTCTCTCGGAGTCCATGACATATCGAAATTCACTCTACGCATGTTTTAAAAAGGTATTCAGAGGGATGCATGTATTTATTGTGGCTGAATAAATTGCATGTTGTGAGAGTTGTTCCAGTTCTGTTATAAGAATCTTCAAGTGATGTATGATGCTGTGTTGTCAAAATGATCTTAAACGGCCATAGAAAATAGGATCAGGAGTAGTCCAATCAGGCACTCCACCATTGAGTAGGAACATGGCTGACCATCCAACTCAGTCCCCTGTTCCTGCTTTCTCCATATACCCTTTGATCCATTTGCCCTGACATCGAATATCAGAGCACGAGGAGAGTGATGTGGATCATCAGTTTGCAATCCCATGATGCATTTCATTTTCCATTGCGACTGGGAAAAGTCACATGATATTAAAGTACTCTTTTAACATGGAGACAGACAGATGGATTAAATCATCCTCCCTCCCTCTGTATTCACAACGCTATAAATTTAAATCATTCATAGACCCTTAAAATTGACACAATGCTTCCTAATTAGACTTCTAAATATCTGTTTCAGACTCTGCCAATAATCAATTCAAGACATTGCTTTTTGTGTGTTAAACAGAACACTCAGCAATTTATTAAAAAAAGGAGTAATGTTTGCAGAATAAATATAAACAGCAAAGTAATCCAATTGATCTACACTTTACATTTCTATAGGTTTGTTTTCAGTCTCATTCACACAGCAGATGGACAGACAAAAAAACACACAGTGCTTGGATACATTAAAGGATATAAGAATGCTGGCCAGAGTATTTAAGTGGTTTTTAGGATGGTTCATGGGCAGGGATGTTGGTTTCTTGGTGGATTCTCTGAAGATGTGGATCAGATCCACCTTTACAGTTCACTCAGATAAAGACAATTATGCTTATAACTTAGTTTTCTGTTCTCTGAGCTTCCAAGAGCTGATTAGGGAAGTTGGGTATGAAGATTGAAATCTGTATGCTGTATGCTGAATATTCAGATTGACAGGAAACGCAGTCCAAAGCCAATCCAATCTCTGACTACTCCCTGACAGACTGACCCTCTCCTCCATGATGTCCCAGTTACCATTCAACATCTGCACCCTGCCTTTTCCAGACTTGCTGGAACCCATTCCCAGGGACTGACCTCATCAATAACCAACCTCTGTTATCTGTTTCAAAAAGATGGCGTTAGGGGCTGTCCCTTCAGTGGGAATGATAATGCGAAAGTATATGAATTGTCTAGGATGTAAAATCAATGAATTAAGTTAACAATTTATAAGGAGGGTGACAAAAGATTATTTTTAAAAAACTTGAATTTGGGATGATTCAGTACTAATGAAGATAAGTTTTCTTCTCTGTTGTCTATATATTAGGCACTTGTTGAAGAGATGCATCTTGGGAAAGGGTCTTCATCTCTCTTAAGTGTAGAGGCATGCTTATTATTATCTGTGGACCAAAAATGGAGCAAAATGTTGCTCTTTAACCAACAAAACTGTATAGTAAAATCGGTTCAATATTAAACAATTAGTAGAGCATGTTGACAGATTTATATACATTATTGTCTTGTTGGGACAGCAAGAGAGTGTCTCAAAAAATTGTTGTGTGTGTGAGAGGGTCTGCGTGTTCCTGTGTGCATGCAATTCTGTGTGAGAGAGCACGTGTCTTTGTGTGTGTGTGTGTGTGTGAGAGAGAGAGAGAGAGAGCGTGCATGTGTCTGTGTCTCTGTAAATGTGTGTGTGTGTGCATGTGATTCTGTGTGAGAGAGCACGTGCATGAGTGTATATATGTGTCTGTGTCTTTGTGTGTGTGTGTGAGAGATAGGGAGCATGCATGTGTCTGTGTCTCTGTGATTGTGTGTGTGCGTGTGTGCATGTGATTCTGTGTGAGAGAGTGTGCATCAGTGTGTATATGTGTCTGTGTCATTGTGTGTGTTTGTATGTGTGAGAGAGAGTGCATGTGTCTGTGTCTCTGTGATTGTGTGTGTGCATGTGATTCTGTGTGAGAGAGCATGCATGAGTGTGTATATGTGTCTGTGTCTTTGTGTGTGTGTGTGAGAGAGAGAGTGTACATGTGTCTGTGTCTCTGTGATTGTGTGTGTGTGTCTGTGTGCTTGTGTGAGTATATCTGTCTGTGTGAAACAGAAGGAAAGTGTATTTACACGTGGATCTGTGCTTGTGTGTGAAGCAGAGGATATGTTCAGGGCAAGATACAATTTGATTGGTTTTTAATCAGCACCAGTTGTTGTGTGTTCAGGAGAGCTCAGCACATTGACAATCTCTTGTTTGTTTCCTGGGCAGGTCAGTGCAGCCAAGTGTGTGGAGAATACAGGTGTAAGGGCCAGAGCATCCCTATCACTCTCTCCTTTCTACATGGAGAACTGAATGAAGACACCCTGGTAGCTCAGCACTCCCTCTCAGCGTTCCTCTGCTCTCCCTGAAAACCCTCTGCTCAAAGGGACAAATGGAAATCACTTCCACACAAACAGAAATGACAAATTTTCAAGCAGTGAATGGGAGACTGAGAATTGGTGTCCCCACAACCTCGTTTATCATTGAAAGAATCTAAAAAAAAGAATCAACACATCTGAAATGGAGCTATTAATTTGTGTTTCCTTGATTTGATTTTGTCTCAACACATAATAATTTGATTGCAATTCAATAGTTATTTTCTCAATAATGCGGAAAAAAACAGATGTGCATATTCCTTGAACGGAAATTGGATATTTGTGCACAATTGGGCAATATGGTCCTTTCATGAAATGCTCACATTCTTGAGAACTTGGTGAATAGTGGGGCTGGATTTCCAGTGCACTTCAGTTAGACCACAGCGAGAGTATTATGTGCAGGTCTGGAATCCACATGATAGGAGGGGTGTGTTTACACTGGAGAGGGTACAGAGGGAGATTTACCAGCGTGTTGTCTGGGCTGGACAGAGTTTCAGTTATGTGGAGAAATTGGACCGAGTGGGTTTCTTTTCCTTGGAGCAGAGGTGACTGAGGGGAGACATGGTTGAGATGGGCAGCAGACTGGCGGTACAGTGGCTCAGTGGTTAGCAGTGCCTCACAGGACCAGGGTCCCAGGTTCGATCCCAGCCTCTGGCGACTGTGAAGTTTGTACATTCTCCCCGTGTCTGTGTGGGTTTCCTCCGGGTACTCCGGTTTCCTCCCACAGTCCAAAGATGTGCAGGTTAGGTTAGGGCCATGCTAAATTGCTCGAAGTGTTAGAGGGAAATGGGTCTGGGTGGGCTACTCTTCAGAGGTTCGGTGTGGACTTGTTGGGCTGAAGGGTCTGTTTCCTCACTATAGGGAATCTAATCTAATCTAAACCAAGATAACTGAGTAATTCACAGCTCTCTCTCATCTCTCCTCTGCTCTCCCTGAAAATCCCCTGTTGAAAGGGACAGTTGGACCCCACTTTCAGAGACCCAGAAAGGGTGAATTCTGAAGCCCACTGGTACAGCATATCATTCAGTCAGATGGTGCAGCTCAATTTTCCTCACTCGCCCTTTGTCTGTTTGTGCAAGAGAATTGTGTCCGTGCTAACAATGCATGATGCAATTCATTCCCAGCATGGTTAGTGATTGGGGGGGAAGGTTTCCAGATCCCCACTCTACCTGAATAATTGATGTACTTTATCATTTCAGTCCTTCAATGTACTTGTCTCACATTTTAAGACTGTTTGCCCCGCCCACACTCCTGTTCCTATTTCCCCCTTTCCACACACATAATCCCATCCTTTATCTCCTCCTGTCATTCAGCTGAATCCACACTGTACATTCTCCAAAGGCCAGTACTAGCTTCCCGAGGAACAGTCCCTTACACAGTGATGAACTTACACAGATCAAGTATAACTAAGGGTTTATCAAACTGAAACTTAGCAGGATTCGTTTTCCATTTCAAACAGCATTGAGAAAGGCTGGCACTGCTCTGACCATCTTCAATGTTTCTGTACATTTATACATGGATTGTCCCATGTGGATACATGTACCTGCTTTCTTGGTGAAACGTTGCAGTCCTTGTTCTATAGAAACTACTACAGCTGACATTTCCATGACACAAGGCAGTTCCAACAGTTATTTTGTACGAAAAGTCAAAATTTCAGTTGCTCCTCCAAGTGGAAAGTCGTCTTTTCTTACTTTGTCACCAAGCTCAAATGCCCTGCTCATTTACCTCATCACTTCCTTAACAACTGTGTCATGTTCGTTGGTAAGAGATAACATTCCCACTCTTTGCCCTAACACTGAACCATACAGTATCAATGCTGGTTTTCAGATTGAATTTGCGTTCTTTGCCCAGATGATTGTCAGAGAAAACCTTCAACAAATTATGTCTTTTTTCACCTCTACTTTGATTAGCTTGTTCAATATTTGTCAGCATTTATAACACAGGATCCATACCTCAAACAGAAAAACACAAAATTGGCAGCAGCTCTGTCCAACTGGGTCAAATTAAGCAACTTGGCAATCTGGACAAATACATAACTGTTGTTAAATGTGCCACAGCATTGCGTTCCTTTGCAAGTGGACTCATTGCACCTGGGTGTTATGTTGAACTGGAACAGAGTGAGTTCAGGCGTGTGAAAGCTGCATGAGCTGAGCTCAGTTGAGTTCCAATGGACCCAGTTGAATGGAGATGGGTTGAGTTGGACTCCAATTGATGGAGCAGCCATGGGCTCGGTTGGAATCCATGTGATTGCTTCATTGCTTTCTTCAGTGGAAGATTGTTACAAGTTGATATTCATTGCAAAAGATTTTGATGTGAATATTGTTATCTGTTTGAGATACAGAAAGTTATTTATAATTTTAAGACCGTTTCAATTGCCAGTAATATTTTTGTGGTACTTAGTGTTAACAGAACAGTTGGGAACTCTCTCTTGAGAAGATAAAGGACTGCAGTCTATTGCTGGTACGACATTCCTGGGTGTGAACCCACCATGGACAATAATATATTGAGCGACTGATATGGGAAACAAAACTGATAGAAGGCAATGGTGAACAGAAGGAAGAAAAACAAACGCTGTCAAAATAGAGTTTGGGAAATAAGCACAATTATTTTTCAGAGGAATATCCTTAGAGGAGTACTTTTCACAATCCTTTAGCAGTTCCACATGGAATATACCGGTGTTGTGGGAATGCACAAAGCAATATGGATGGGTTTGAAGAGAGTGTTTAATAGACTGGAACAGACACCAGCCGTCACACACGTGGTTTACGATCATGTATAAGGGAGTGTTGATTCTTATCCCAGGAGCTCAGTCCAGACTCCAAGCCCTGCGCGAGAGTTAATGAATGAGATCACCCAACATTAACAATGCAAGGACCAATAATTCTGCAGGTCTTATTCGCTTTCTTCCATTTCTTTGCAATTGTCTGTGTTCCAGGTGAGGAGATCTTCCCCGTTACTGAATGTGGTGTTTATAGTTCTGTCTGTGTTTTATGGTGAGATATTTGATGGATTACATTGGAAGTGGGATGTGGATGGACTGATTGAAGGAGTGACCTTGGGGAAGCTGCAGTGCCATTTGATAGGAATGTTACCAGGAATGAGAATCTTCAGTTGTATGGAGAGAGGAAAGAGGTTGCCCAGTGTCCTTGGAACTGACGGTGATATGGGGGTGTGAAGGAGTGGGGGGCTGGTGATGAGGCGATCAGGGGCATGGGCAGAACAAACCCTAAAACCTGAAGAAATTACCCCAGGAGCCTGCTTCACCAATAAATCGGATCTTGGCTGATCTTAGATTCCTCACATCCTGCTCTTCCCCCATTACCCTTGATTCCACGACTGATCGAGAATCTCGTAAGGCAGCCTAAAATATACAAAAGGCCTTTTATATCCCACACCTGTCAATGGCAAAGACTTCAAAAGACTCACAACCCTCTGAGGGAAGACATCCCTCCTCAGTTCAGTGTTAAATTTCAGCTCCTATATTCTGAGACTGTGCCCTCTTGTCCCAGAGTCTCCCATGAGGGAAACATCCTCTCAGCATTGACCCTGCTCAGCCCCTTAAGAATCCTCATTTTCTCAATGATGTCACCTCCCACTCTTCTTAACTTCAGTGCCTTTCAGTCTTAACGTGTGCAATCTTTGCCCATAAGACAATCCCTCCATTTCAGGGATCATCCCAGTGAACATTCTCCAAGCTGTCTCAGATGAAATGATATCGCTCCTTCGATAATGTAACCAAAACTCACATTTCTCCAGAAGTGCTCTCCTCAGCCCCTTGTACAGCTGCAGTAAGGCTTCCCTACTCTTATCCTCCAACCCCCTTGGAATAAGGGCCAACATTCCATGGCCCTTCCTGATTACCTGCTGCCCCTGTGTGCTCACTTTCTGTGTTCCATGCACACGTTCCCCCATGCCCCTTTGTGTTGCAGCTCTCTGCAGTTTTTCAGTGAGGACAGGTCTAAGGGAAGTAATGATTCCAGTAGCAAAACGTTCATGAACCAGAGGACAGAGAGGGTGCACAGCTGTAGAAAAGACAAGGATTGGAAATTGGTTGTATCTTTGATTTGAATTCTGTCCCTAAAAGGAGATGACTGTGAACTATTTTGAAATAGGGATTTGGTTAACCTCAGATCCATGGAGAGCTTTCAGAGAATTGTACATTCTCCTTAGAACAGAAAGAGACTGGGAAGATTTCACAAAGCTGCTTCATCTGATCACTGGTGTTGATGGAGAAAATAAGGGGAATGTTTAAAAGCAAATTACTGCGGGTGCTGGAATCTGAAACCAAACGAGAAAATGCTGGAAAATCTCAGCAGGTCTGGCAGCATCTGTAAGGAGAGAAAAGAGCTGACGTTTTGAGTCTAACTGACCCTTTGTCAGCTTTGACAGTCAGTTAGACTCGAAACGTCAGCTCTTTTCTCTCCTGACAGATGCTGCCAGACCTGCTGAGATTTTCCAGCATTTTCTCTTTTGGAAGGGGAATGTTTCCACTGACTGGACATCTGTAAGCAGAGGAAATTTTACACAGCTCTTATTCAGACCAGAGATGAAATTAGAGTTCCATTACCAGCCACGATTTGTTGCAAGTTCAAATCACTCGGAATGGGACAACTTGGCACCGATCATTTGGCCCGGCTGTTTTGGCTCTAAACTGTTTTGTTGCTCATTACTTTGGCGCTGAGCTGTTTTGGCGCCAATTCAGAATTTAAAAAAGTCTTGTAGAGCCCGTAAGAAATTTGTTTTTATTGCACTGTAAGAAATAAATCTAATTATTTTTTATTCATTATTTTTAACCTATTCATTATGAAAATGAATTTCTGCATTTTGCTACGTTCATCAAACATATATAGATAACCATCGTGTGAAAATGTTGGTTTGTCTCTCCTGCTTAGAATGCTTTCAGCCATTTCTGGTATGGGCTCGACAAGAAAATAGAAAGAAAATTGTATTACAGCTTTCCAATGTGAAGACAGAAGGGCTTAAGTATCATCAAGGCAGTAGATGACTATTAACAATTGTTAAATGAGAAAATGATTACAAAACGAGATTTCAATCTATGGTGGGTCATTACAGCTTTGACTATCAACTCTTGCGAGTTGAGAAAATTATATCAGGCTGTTAGTCATCCTCTCTTCTATAACCAAACAAGATTTTTAAAAAAATCTGAATTGGTGCCAAAACAGATCAGCGCCAAAGTAATGAGCAACAAAACAGTTTAGAGCCAAAACGGCTGGGCCAAATGATCGGCGCCTAAAAGGGCAGCGCCAAAACGTACCCGACCCCAAATCCCTGGCTGAGCAGGTGCTGGAGGGAGATGAATGCTGGCTATTTTATTAAGAGTCCTGGGTAAGAATGGGAAAGGATTAAACTCACGGGTCACAGAGTAAAGTTGAGGGGAGGGCGAGGGAGAGAGGGACGTTAGAGAAAGCTCCATCACAGTTCCAGTGTTATGAGTTGAATGGGATTGATCTGTGCTTTATTATTCCATCAGTCCATGCATCCCCATGGAACGTCAAACACTTGTGTAATTTATAACATTGCAGGAGTGAACAATGGAATGAGACAGAATGAATTAGCCTTTGTGGTAAGCCGTACATGTGATGGTGTCAATGATGTAAAGCTAACTGGCCAACCTGCAGACTGGATGGGATTGTTAGATAGAATACAATGGGCAAGAGGAACAAATGAGCTTTAAAGGAACAGTGTTTCATGGTAGTGAGTAGTTAGAGACTGGAATGTACTGCTGAAGGGAATGGGAGAGACAGAGTTCAATCTGGGCAACCCACACGGAATTTGGTTTTCATTCCAAAGTGCAGGACTTTGGTAACAGCAGTGTGTACCATCCACAAGATGCACTGCAGAAGTTCACCAAGACTCTTTAGATCGTACTTTTCGACACCATGACCACTTCCATCAAGAAGGACAAGAGCAGCAGATACATGGGAACACTACTCCCTAAAACCTCTCCTCTGAGCCACTCATCATCCCGACTTGGAAATGTATCGCCGTTCCTTCAGTGTCGCTTATTCAAAATCCTGGAATTCCCTTCCTAAGGGCATTGTGGGTATACCTACAGCACACAGACTGCAGTAGTTCACGAACATCGCTCACCCACACCTTCTCAAGGGGGTAACTAGACATGGGTAATTATTGCTGAACCAACCAACAATACCCTCATCCCTCAGTGAATAAAAAATTTCAATTTCCTATTGAATAATGAATTCCATGCCCCAGCCACTGGCTTGAAAAGGAAATCTTCTTTACAATGACTGATCAGTTTTATTGGTTATTCTCTGACATCTTATGGCTGCTAGTTACTCTCTTTTCCACTCAGGGCACTCTTGGTTAGCAGATAGACAACATTGAATCATTGCACTTTGATATAAATCACCATTAATTTACGTACAGAATTCAATTATCTAAAGAGTTGCATTCCACTTTGTTAATGATTTTCAGAATGCCACTCAGATAATAAGTAGAGTTCTATGAAATATTGACTTTAGTTTGCTTTGTAATGTCAATGTTGTTCTGAATAACTTGTGCAATACAGAGGTGGGTATGAAAAAAAATTAATAAGCTGTTCATCAGAGCCAGACTATTTCTTATTTACCCTGTATGCAGAGATAAAGGTCTAATCATGTTCAGGTTTAATGTGCCAAAATGCATCAGTGTTCCTTGCTAATCTAATACAGAATGTTAGGTTGGCTGTAACTCAGTTATTTACTCTGGATGAGAATTCCATCACATCTCAGGGATTTTTCTACGAGCTCACAGCGCCAGAGACCTGGGTTCAATTCCCACCTCAGGCGACTGACTGTGTGGAGTTTGCACGTTCTCCCCGTGTCTGCGTGGGTTTCCTCCGGGGGCTCCGGTTTCCTCCCACAGTCCAAAGATGTGCAGGTCAGGTGAATTGGCCATACTAAATTGCCCGTAGTGTTAGGTAAGGGGTAAATGTAGGGGTATGGGTGGGATACGCTTCGGTGGGTCGGTGTGGACTTGTTGGGCCGAAGGGCCTATTTCCACACTGTAATGTAATGTAATCTAATCTAATCTTCTGTCTGTTCTCAATCATGAACATATTGGCTTCTGTCTATAGTCATTCACTCTATACACATTTATTTTGTTATACAAGGGAAGGTTCTGCGTGGAACCACTTTGAATGAAGCAATTTGGTCCATCTTGCATCCAGCTCTCCAACTTGCATATGGTGGATTTATAACTCCCATCACATGAATCTTTCTCACCTCACTCACTTACTTTAGATCGATTTGTGGTCAACATTAAAACTGAAGCTTCTGTGTTGAATGTAAATTCCAGGATTGCAGCACATTATTCAAAGCCTGTCCTGCAGGAGTGCTTGTGTACCGGGCAGTCTGAGATGCTGATCCTGGATGTGACATCAAGCCAAATGCACATCTGCCTGTGTTATTGGATATCAAAGATCTCACAGCACCAAGAACCTTGGATTTCCTCATCAATCTCCCTCCTTCAATCAACATCTCACACAAAGACAGAATGAAATATCTGGAATGAATGAGATTGTTGCTTACTGGGACTAGGTCAATCTTGGTTATATATTTTCTGAATTATAAAGAGATCTTTGCTCAAATATTACTGTGTAGAAGATAAAGTTGCATGAGGCCTCTGAACTCCTCCCTCTACTTGTTATTGGAATCATTTCCCTGTTTGTGATTTAGGTGCCCACTATGGCATTGAAGGCTCATGATCCCACATATGGAATAACTTGTCAATGTCTCTTCCAGCTAACCTAGTGACGATTGTCATTCTCTCTCGTGAAAAGTGTGGCATCACCAAGGGTACTTCTCTCCATCTGATTTCTATGGCAACAGCTGATCTACTGGTCATTGTCTTCAACATCATCCTGACAACACTGGCTTTCAAATATTTCCCAGCTTCATTTCTGTTTTACACAGCGGTGTGCCGTACTAACATTGTCATGGGCTCCGCCGCTACTGACTGCTCTGTCTGGTTGACTATCACTTTCACCATTGACCGCTTTGTGGCCATTTGTTGCCACAATTTGAAAGCCAGATATTGCTCTGCCAGAACAGCAGCCTTGGTGATAACCATGGTTTGCTCCGTGAGCATTTTGAGGAACATTCCATTTTACTACAAATACCAATCTATGGACACATGGGGTGGTGTGCCCTGGGGCTGTGCCACCAGACCACAGTTCTTCATCTTGCCAGGATGGGTGGCATTTTTCTGGATCCACCAACTGCTGAACCCATTGATCCCCTACCTCCTGATCCTACTGTTCAATGCTCTGACCATCAGGCATATTGTCTTGGCAAATCGGGCATGCAGGGGTCTTCGAGCCCCCAGTAAAAGGGACCAGAGAGGAGATGCAGAGATGGTCAACAGGAGGAAATCCATCATACTGCTGTTTGTTGTCTCGGGCAGTTTTATATTTTTGTGGATGACCAAGATCAGTGTTTTCTTACTGATGAAGATTACCAACAACCATTTTTATCCCAGTTATGATCATCCTGTTATGATCGCTGACATATCTGGGACAGTGCTATTCTACCTGAGCTCCTGTACAAACACTGTCCTTTATGCCCTGACCCAGAGTAAATTCAGAGAGGAGCTGAAGAGGGCTCTGAAATATCCCTTCACTCTCATCCGTGAATGTATACCTACATCAAAATAAGAGAAATGATTGAGACTGAAGCACCCCACACAGTTTGTGCCCCTCTCTGAGCTCTCTTCAATCTTTACATCTCACCTGAATTTCCCTGCTATTCTCCACTTGACAAGATGAACAGGACGAATTGTCCACTTGAGCAACAGGACGTGTTGGCTGGATCTGGGAACTAATGTATGTCTATTGATCCTTTCCCTGGCTATTTCTCTGTTACTGGTTCTGTAGCCCCTGGCCCAAGTGAACACATCAGCCCTTTCACTGAGAAACAGAGTTATCCAACAGCCTTAAAGAAAATATGGTCAGTTTTTTCGGGACACACTGATTCAAGGGCACATCTCTCTTCCTATGAGGTTTCAGATGATTGATGCCTCTCTGACCCACTCTGCTTCTCAATGTGGAGACTGTCTATTCTATACCCTGCCCGATATCCCTGCCAGCACAGACTCCATTCCAATACCCCATTCCCCCAAAACCCTGTGGAGTGCAATGCCTTTTGGATGGTATTTTAATATTCAGTCCTGCGGACGGTGGTCTGGATTCCCTGCTGCGCTTTATCCTGACCAAGAGTATGAGAACGGTCAGTTCCCTGTCCGACTGGAAAACTTCCCTCACCTCGTTTTCTCTCCTTTTAAACACATTGGAGGTGATTCTCTACATGTCTGAGAGAGTATTCAGGAGGAAATAAAGAAAATGAAGAAAAACACATGTTGTGGATATTGTGTCTATGTCTACAGTTTACCTAATTCCCTTCACATGAGCGACAATCATGTACACTCAAAATGGTTAGATTAGATTACTTACAGTGTGGAAACAGGCCCTTCGGCCTAACAAGTCCACACCGACCCTCTGAAGCGCAACCCACCCAGACCCATTCCCCCATATTTACCCCGTCACCTAACACTAGGGGCAATTTAGCATGGCCAACTCACCTGACCTGCACATTTTTGGACAGTGGGAGGAAACCGGAGCACCCGGAGGAAGCCCACGCAGACACGGGGAGAATGTGCAAACTCCATACAGTCACCAGAGCGGGAATTGAACCCGGGTCTCTGGTGCTGTGAGGCAGCAGTGCTAACCACTGTGCCACCATACCACCCATAATGATCTCTGGGGGAAAAAGGACATCACAGGGTTTAATGAGATACTTGCAACATGGGACACATCATTGCATCTACTTCTCATCCACACATCTATAATGTGCCCATATCTCTCATTTTACTATCAGTCCTTTCTCATTCCCTCTATCTGTTGTTTCTACATTCATTCACAACTGTTTCAACCCATTCGAGGGACATGGCTGGGATTGGCTAGACCAGGATTTATTATCCACTCTTCGCTCTCCTGCTGATAATCTTGCAATTATCAATCCGAGTTAATGATATCCTAACTAGTGGAAACAGAATATCTTTCCCCTGTCAAACCTTTTCATAATATTGAATACCTCAAAACAGTCACCTCTTGAGCAGCGTCGAAGTAAAAGCGAACCCGGGAGACTACAGCAAAGGTAAGACAGATTGTTTTAAAATTGCTTACCTGTAGCGGGCAGCGGTGTGTTTTTTTTTAACTCTCTCTCCACAGAAAGAGCGGGAGCAGCAGAGGAAGTGACGGCAAGCAGAGGGGCAGCCGGGAAGGAAAAGTGAGTATATAAGTCAGGAAGTCTCTGGAGTCTCGCATGGTGTGTTGCCTGCCCGGTGCCAGGGTGCGAGACATCTCCGACCGGCTTGAAAGGATATTGGAGCGGGAGGGGGAGGATCCAGTTGTTGTGGTCCACGTTGGTACCAACAACATAGGCAAAGCTAGGGTGGAGGACCTGTTTGGGCATTACGAAGCACTAGGCAGGAAATTGAAGCACAGGTCCTCAAGGGTCATAATCTCCGGATTACTGCCCGAGCCACGTGCCAATTGGCATAGGGGCAAGAAAATTAGGCAAGTAAACACGTGGCTAAGGGATTGGTGTGGGAAAGAGGGATTCCACTTCATGGGGCATTGGCATCAGTTTTGAAACAGGGGGGATCTGTACCGTTGGGACGGTCTCCACCTGAACCGATCAGGTACCAATGTTCTAGCGAAGAGGATAAATAGGGTGGCCAGTAGGACTTTAAACTTCTGAGTTGGGGGGAAGGGACAGTGAAAGCGACAGGGAGTATGGAGGTAAATGGCAAGATAAGCAGCAGGATAGCATGTTTCCAGGCGGATTTAAAATTGAGGCAGACTGAGAATGCAGTAAAAAGCAAGGATAACTTAGGACATATGACTTCCAACATCTCTAATGATAAGGAAGTTAGCATTAAGGCACTTTACCTGAATGCTCGTAGCATTCATACAAAGCTGATGAACTAATGGCACAGATAATAGTGAATGATTACGATGTAGTAGGCATCACAGAGACTTGGTTACAGGGGGGTCAGGACTGGCAGTTAAACCTCCATGGTTTTTCAACTTATCGAAAAGACAGAGAGGTGGGCAGAGGGGGTGGGGTTGCCTTGTTAGTTAAGAACAAAATTAAATCTATGGTATTGAATGACATAGCGTCGGATGATGTGGAATCTGTGTGGGTGGAATTGAGGAACCACAAAGGCAAAAAAAACATAATTGGAGTTGTGTATAGACCTCCTAACAGTGGTCAGGACCAGGGACGCAACATGTACCAGGAAATAGAGAAGGCATGTCAGAAAGGCAAGGTTACATTGATCATGGGATACTTCAATATGCAGGTGGACTGGGTAAATAATGTTGCTAGTGGATCTAAAGAAAGGGAATTCATGGAATGCTTACAGGATGGCCTTTTGGAACAGCTTGTCATGGAGCCCACAAGAGAGCAGGCTATTCTGGACCTAGTGCTTTGCAATGAACCAGACTCTATAAAAGATCTTAAAGTAAGGGAACCCTTAGGAAGTAGCGACCATAATATGGTAGAGTTCAGTCTGGAGTTTGAAAGGGAGAAGGCAAAATCGGATGTAATGGTGTTACAGTTGAATAAAGGTAATTATGAGGGCATGAGAGAGGAACTGACTAAAATAGACTGGAAGCAGAGGCGAACCGGGAAGACAGTAGAGCAAAAATGGCAGGAGTTTGTAAGTATAATTAAGGACACTGTGCAGAGGTTCATTCCCAAGAAAAGAAAGATTAACCGGGGAGGGATTAGACAACCTTGGCTGACAAAGGAAGTCAGGAAATGTATTAAAGAAAAAGAGAGATCCTATAAAGTGGCTAAGAACAGTGGGAAATCAGAAGATTGGGAAGGATACAAAAGCAAACAGAGGATAACAAAGAGTGTAATAAGAAATGAGAGGATCAAATATGAAGGTAGGCTAGCCAGTAATATTAGAAATAATAGTAAAAGTTTCTTTCAGTACATAAGAAACAAACGACAGGCAAAAGTAGACATTGGGCCACTTCAAACTGATGCAGGAAGCCTAGTGATGGGAGATAAGGAAATAGCAGGAGAACTTAACAAGTACTTTGCGTCAGTTTTCACAGTGGATGACATGAGTAATATCCCAAAAATTAAAGGGTGTCACGGGGCTGAGTTGAGTATGGTTGCCATTACGAAAGAGATAGTGCTAGAAAAGTTAAAAAGTCTTAAAATTGATAAATCTCCTGGCCCCGATGGGATACACCCTAGAGTTCTGAGAGAGGTGGCTGAGGAAATAGCAGAGGCATTGGTTGAGATCTTTCAAGAGTCACTGGAGTCAGGAAAGGTCCCGGATGATTGGAAGATGGCTGTTGTAACCCCCTTGTTCAAGAAAGGATCAAGGCAAAAGATGGAAAATTATAGGCCAATCAGCTTAACCTCGGTTGTTGGTAAAATTAAAGAATCCATCATTAAGGATGAGGTTTCTAAATTCTTGGAAGAGCAGAGTCTGATTAGAACAAGTCAACATGGATTTAGTAAAGGGAGGTCATGCCTGACAAACCTGTTGGAATTTTTTGAAGAGGTAACAAGTAGGTTAGACCAGGGAAACCCAGTGGATGTGGTCTATCTAGACTTTCAAAAGGCCTTTGATAAGGTGTCACACGGGAGGCTGCTGAGCAAGGTGAGGGCCCATGGTGTTCGAGGTGAGCTGCTGGGATGGATTGAGGATTGGCTGTCTAACAGAAGGCAGAGAGTTGGGATAAAAGGTTCTTTTTCAGAATGGCAGCCTGTGACGAGCGGTGTCCCGCAGGGTTCGGTGCTGGGGCCACAGCTGTTCGCATTGTATATTAATGATTTGGATGAGGGAACCGGGGGCATTCTAGCGAAGTTTGCCAATGATACGAAGTTAGGTGGACAGGCAGGTAGTACTGAGGAAGTGGGGAGGCTACAGAAAGATCTAGACAGGTTGGAAGAGTGGTCCAGGAAATGGCTGATGGAATTTAACGTGAGCAAGTGCGAGGTCTTGCACTTTGACAAAAAGAATAAAAGCAGAGACTACTTTCTAAATGGTGAGAAAATTAATAAAGCCAAAGCACAAAGGGATCTGGGAGTGCTAGTCGAAGATTCTCTAAAGGTAAACATGCAGGTTGAGTCCGTGATTAAGAAAGCGAATGCAATGTTGTCATTTATCTCAAGAGGGTTGGAATATAAAAGCACTGTTGTGCTACTGAGACTTTATAAAGCTCTGGTTAGGCCCCATTTGGAGTACTGTGTCCAGTTTTGGTCCCCACACCTCAGGAAGGACATACTGGCACTGGAACGTGTCCAGCGGAGATTCACACGGATGATCCCTGGAATGACAGGTCTAACATATGAGGAACGGCTGAGGATACTGGGATTGTATTCGTTGGAGTTTAGAAGATTAAGGGGAGACTTAATAGAGACGTACAAAATAATACATGGCTTGGAAAAGGTGGATGCTAGGAAATTGTTTCCGTTAGACGAGGAGACCAGGACCCGTGGACACAGCCTTAGAATTAGAGGGGCTCATTTCAGAACAGAAATGCGGAGACATTTTTTCAGCCAGAGAGGGGTGGGCCTGTGGAATTCATTGCCACGGAGTGCAGTGGAAGCCGGGACGCTGAATGTCTTCAAGGCTGAGATTGATAGATTCTTGTTGTCTAGAGGAATTAAGGGCTACGGGGAGAACGCTGGTAAGTGGAGCTGAAATGCGCATCAGCCATGATTGAATGGCGGAGTGGACTCGATGGGCCGAATGGCCTTACTTCCACTCCTATGTCTTATGGTCTTATGGTCTTAGCTCCAAGGAAAATAAACCCAATCTCTCTCTCATCTTTCCTTATGTTTAAAATCCCTCATTCCTGATATATTGCTATAAATCTCTTCTGCATGCTCTCCAGAACTTTAACATGTTTCCTTAAATAAGGTGTCCAGGACTGAACACACTTACTCGCATCTTTTCAGTGCTGCTTCAGCGTCTGGCTGTCATCTAATCTAATCTG
The DNA here is from genome assembly GCF_037043375.1 of Chiloscyllium plagiosum. Taxonomy (NCBI): domain Eukaryota; kingdom Metazoa; phylum Chordata; class Chondrichthyes; order Orectolobiformes; family Hemiscylliidae; genus Chiloscyllium; species Chiloscyllium plagiosum. Next base: position 32,034,447 of record NW_028270176.1, on the reverse strand, counting down.
CTGTCTTGGAACACTAGAATAAAAGCAAAATAATGTGAAGAAGGTACAACAGGATCTTAATCAGATGGGCCAACGGGCTGAGGAGTGGCAGATGGAGTTCAATTTAGATAAATGCGAGGTGCTGCATATTGGAAAGGCAAATCAGGGCAGGACGTATACACTTAATGGTAAGGTCCTGGGGAGTGTTGCTGAACAAAGAGACCTTGGAGTGCAGGGTCATAGCTCCTTGAAAGTGAAGTTCCATTTTGACAGGATAGTGAAGGCGGTGTTTGGCATGCTTGCATTCATTGGTCAGTGCATTACTTATAGGGGTTGGGATGTTGTGGCTGTACAGGATATTAGTTAGGCAACTTTTGGAATACTGCATTCAATTCTGGTCTCCCTCCTATCGGAAGGATATTGTGAAACTTGAAAGAGTTCAGAAAAGATTTACAAGGATGTTGCCAGGGTTGGAGGATCTGAGCTACAGGGAGAGGCTGAACAGGCTGGGGCTGTTTCCCCTAGAGCGTCAGAGGCTGAGGGGTGACCTTATAGAGGTTTATAAAATCATGAGGGGCATGGATAGGGTAAATAGACAAGACCTTTTCCCTGGGGTGGGGGAGTCCAGAATTGGAGGGCATAAGTTTGGGGTGAGAGGGGAAAGACATAAAAGGGACCTAATGGACAACTTTTTCACACAGAGGGTAGTATGTGGATGGAATGAGCTGCCAGAGGAAGTGGTGGAGGCTGGTACAATGACAACATTTAAAAGGCATGGGTATATGAACAGGAAGGGTTAGGAGGTATAATGCTGGCAAATAGGACTAGATTAATGTGTGATATCTGGTCAGCACGGAGGAGTTGGACTGAAGAGTCTGTTTCTGTGCTGTGACTCTATGACTCACCTTTTCAAGATTTCAGCGGCAACTATTCCTGAAAAACTAAAAAACTGTAAATCTTGATTCTGTAGGAGCTTGACTCCATCCATTCAGTATGCTTCTATTGTTCCAACTATAAAAATAACTCAAGATCTCGCAAGCTGTTTATTTTATGAAATGTCAGTGGACACTTCAGCACCTATGTTTTAAAGCTTTTCTTTAAAAAAGTAAGGACAAAGTAGTCCTCATAAAGTCAGAGTTTTATCACATCAGAAATCACTGAAACTTTCCGCCCCGTGCTGAAATTCCAGCCAGACGTTTTTCTGGTGATCACCTATTTGAGAACAAGGTGGCAAGTCCCAAATTCACCTCCCTTTGACTGTGAGCTGTTCCCTCAAATTCCGCAGAAAGAGAGACAGAGTAAGAGAGAGGGGGAGAGAGAGAATAAACAAATGATTACCTCGAATAAAATTCCAATTTGTGGGAGTCATGTTCAAAATAACGTCAAGTAAGTCGTGACTCAGTGGTTAGCATTACCGTCTCACAGCACCAAGGACATGGGCTTGATTCCTGCCTGGGGCAAGTGCATGGAGTTTGCACATTCTGCGTGCATGTGGTCTGATTTCCTCCCCCAGTCCAAGGATATACAGTTTAGGTGGATTGGCATTGCTTAAATTGTCCATGGATGTGCAGGTCTGGTGGATTAACCATGGTGTTATGACACCAGGCCAGACCCCGTGAAATCAACTTAAGAAGGTAACCCTGAACCTAATTTGAAAACCCAACCGGTATGATAATGCAACTTCTCAAAGAGCTGGTCTGATTTTCTGCAATATCCCATAAGCACACTCTTTGGCAAAAAGGTAAATTCAAACACAGCTCCTTACAGGAGAGAGATTACAGAGAGAGAGAGAGAGAGAGAGAGAGTCAGAGAGAGAGAGAGAGAGAGAGAGAGAGGGGGCAGAGACAGAGAGAGAGAGACAGAGAGATAGACAGAGAGAGAGAGAGACAGAGAGGGGGCAGAGACAGAGAGAAAGACAGACAGACAGACAGACAGAGGGGGGGGGGCTGAGACAGAGACACAGAGAGAGAGAGAGACACAGAGAGAGAGAGAGACAGAGAGAGACAGAGATAGACAGAGACAGACAGACAGACAGACAGACAGAGAGAGAGAGTTAGACAGAGACAGAGAGAGAGTCAGACAGAGAGAGTGACAGAGAGAGAGAGACAGACAGACAGAGAGAGAGAGAGAGACAGAGAGAGAGAGTCAGATAGAGAGAGAGAGAGAGAGACAGACAGACAGACAGACAGAGAGAATCAGCCAGAAATCCTCTTGTTGAATTGGGAACCATTATTCCCCAGCAGCTTTCTGTGGCCATCAGCTCCCAACAGACTGCTTTCGAAAACCAAACCAAACCAAACAGGAAAAAAAACCCTGAACTGGAAGAACTTTCATTGTACAAGTGTTTTTCAAAAAAAAACTTTAAAACTTTTTCAAGTAGATAGATCCAGAATATTAGAGCCTCAGCTTTTACAACCCCCTTGAAAAAAAATCCCAAAGACAATGGGTAAATAGCCAAGGTCTTTTCTGTGGGCTGGGGGAGTCCAGAACTAGAGGGGAATAAGTTCAGAGTGAGAGGGGAAAGATATAAAAGGGACCTGAGGGGCAACATTTTCACTCAGAGGGTGGTGGGTGTATGGAATGAGCTGCCAGAGGAAGTGGTGGAGGCTGGTACAATGACAGCATTTAAAAGGCAGTTGGATGGGTATGCGAATAGGAAGAGTTTAGAGGGATATTGGCCAACCGCTGGCAAATGGGACTAGATTGGATGTCTAGGTCAGCATGGATGAGTTGGGCCGAAGAGTCTGTTTCTGTGCTGTACAGCTCGATGGCTCTATGGTGACATCACCTGTGGAAGGAGCAGCATCATCAGAATGGTAATTGTGGGGTTTTGGAAATGGGTCTGGGTAGGATGCTCTTTGGAGACTCGATGGGCTAAATGGCCTCTTTTCAAGCTGCAGGGATCCTCTGATTTATAAACCTCCAATTCAAACCTGGGATCAGCATGAAATGATTATCAGTCATGGTGAGGGAAGGAGCCTGAGCAAGGAGAGGGCGCTCTGATAGCTTACGGTTTCAGATAAACCTGTTGGATGATAAACCAGAGGCGCATGAGTTTTGACTTTGTCTACCCCAATCCAACACCGGCACCTCCACATCTATCACAGTGAGAACAGCATCACCTTCACCTCAGTCCTAGCTGATCTTTCCTCATGATCCATGATCATTGAAACATATCAGATTCTGAAGGGGTTTGACAGGGTGAGAGAGTGTTTCTACCCTCCCCATGGGAGAGTCTAGGAGCAGAGGGCACAGTCTCAGAATAAAGGGGCATCAAATTCAGACTGAGATGGAGAGGAGTTTCTTCCTCAAAGGGTTGTGAGTCTTTGGAATTCCCTACCGCAGAGAGCCGCGGGCAGTCCTTGCGTATACTGAAGGCTGGTGAATTCCTGATCAAACGCGGAATCAAGGGAAAGGGCAGGAAAGTGGACATGAGGAATGTCAGAGCAGCTATTGATTGGTCGAACAATCTCAAGCAGCTGAACAGCCTCTTTTTCCCATTTCCCCCGGTCCTATGGTAGCAACAAGCCCACTGCCTGACCCGAAGAATCTCTAATCTCATTGTGACTTGCCCTTTGATGAACACGATCACCTCAGATTTCACCAGTGAGAATGACTTTCCTCTCGCAGCCGAAGGGAATGAAAGAATGACCCATGTACAAAACCAACGTCATCTATAAAATTCCATGCAAGGACTGCCACAAACACTATGTAGGACAAACAGGAAGAAAGTTAGCCACCAGGATACACAAACACCAGCTAGCCACAAAAAGACATGACCCTCTCTCCCTCGTAGCCCTACACACGAACGAAAAAAAAACACCATTTTGACTGGGACAACACATCTATCCTGGGACAGGCTAAGCAAAGACATGCCAGAGAATTCCTAGAGGCCTGGCACTCCAACCACAACGCCATAAACAAACACATAGATCTAGATACCATCTATCAACCCCTCAGAAAACAAACAGGAAATGACATCACCACAAATCGCAGGAACCCCACCCTGGAGAAAGATATAAATAGAAAGCAGGAGACAACAGCTTCGCTTCACTTGGAGGTCGCCACTGATGATGTTACCCAGCCAGGTAATGAAACGTCTGGATATTAAACCTACAGCTCAGCGAGCAAACCTACACCCTAAACCTCAACCTGAGCTACAAACCTTCACAAACCTTGCAGAATGACCTTTACTGTGCACCGATGTACCGGTGAAGAGACAGGGACTAGTTAAATTTTCCAATGTAGAATTTAGTTGTAATTTCTCAAATCAACTCTTTTGATCCTCGTTTCGTGAATATTGAATGCAGATCAGCTCACAGGCTTCATCTTGACTTGCCTGTTATCGTGTGCACCTTTAAGGAATTGCTTAGGTCATGAAATGGAAAGCATACAATGGCTGGCAGTCCATTCCACCCTCTGTGTGAAAATGTTGCCTCTCATGTCCCATTTAAATCTTTCCCCTCTCCTCTACTTCTGGACTCCCCCACCCCAGGGAAGAGACCTTGTCTATTTACTCTATCCATGCCCCTCATGATTTTATAAACTTCTATAAGGTCACCCCTCAGCCTCCGACGCTCCAGGGAAAACAGCCCCAGCCTATTCAGCCTCTCCCAGTAGCTCAAACTCTCCAACCCTGGCAACATCCTTGTAAATCTTTTCTGAACCCTTTCAAGTTTCAAACATCCTTCTTGTAGCAGGGAGAGGACAATTGAACACAGTATTCTAAACTTCAGTAAATACACTCCCTGTTTAATCTTTGTTCATAAAATAATCCCACCTTATCGGATCCATCCAAGTGAGCCTTTTCTGAACTGCCTCCAATGAAATAGTATCAGAGAATCCCTACAGCGTGGAAAGAGGCCCTTCGGCCCAGCAAGTCCACACTGACCCACTGATGAGTATCCCACCCAGACCCATTCCCCTACCCTATTATTCCACATTTCCCCTGACAAATGCATCTAACTGAACATCACTGGACACTATGGGACAATTTCCCAAGGCCAATCCACCCTAACCTACACATCCCTGGGCACTATGGGACAATTTAGCATGGCCAATCCACCCTAACCTGCACAATCCTGGGCGCTATGCGACAATTTAGCATGGCCAATCCACCCTAACCTGCACATCCCTGGGCACTATGGGACAATTTAGCATGGCCAATCCACCCTAACCTGCACATCCCTGGGCACTATAGGACAATTTCCCATGGCCAATCCACCCTAACCTGCACATCCCTGGGCACTATGGGACAATTTCCTATGGCCAATCCACCCTAACCTGCACATCCCTGGGCACTATCGGACAATTTCCCATGGCCAATCCACCCTAAACTACACATCCCTGGACACTATGGGACAATTTCCCACGGCCAATCCACCCTGGCCTGCACATCCCTGGGCACTATGGGACAATTTCCCATGGCCAATCCACCCTAACCTACACATCCCTGGGCACGATGGGACAATTTAGCATGGCCAATCCACCCTAACCTGCACATCCCTGGGCGCTATGGGACAATTTAGCATGGCCAATCCACCCTAACCTGCACATCCCTGGGCAGTATGGGACAATTTCCCATGGCCAATCCACCCTAACCAGCACATCCCTGGGCCCTATGGGACAATTTCCCATGGCCAATCCACCCTAACCAGCACATCCCTGGGCCCTATGGGACAATTTAGCATGGCCAATCCACCCTAACCTGCACATCCTTGGGCACTATGGGACAATTTCCCATGGCCAATCCACCCTAACCTGCACATCCCTGGGCACTATGGGACAATTTCCTATGGCCAATCCACCCTAACCTGCACATCCCTGGGCACTATCGGACAATTTCCCATGGCCAATCCACCCTAAACTACACATCCCTGGACACTATGGGACAATTTCCCATGGCCAATCCACCCTGGCCTGCACATCCCTGCGCACTATGGGACAATTTCCTATGGCCAATCCACCCTAACCTGCACATCCCTGGGCACTATGGGACAATTTCCCATGGCCAATCCACCCTAACCTGCACATCCCTGGGCACGATGGGACAATTTCCTATGGCCAATCCATCCTAACCTGCACATCCCTGGGCACTATGGGACAATTTAGCATGGCCAATCCACCCTAACCTGCACATCCCTGGGCACTATGGGACAATTTTCCATGGCCAATCCACCCTAACCTGCACATCCCTGGGCACTATGGGACAATTTCCCATGGCCAATCCACCCTGACCTGCACACCTTTGAACTGTGGGAGGATCTGTAGGAAACCTACACAGACACGGGGTAACTCAGCACAGTTGGCCGAGGGTGGAATCGAACCCATGTCCCTGGGGCTGTGAGTCAGCAGCACTGGCCACTGAGTCACCATGCTGATTATTTCCTGAAATGTGGTGACCAATCGTGCTCACATTTCTCCAGCTGTGATCTCCCCAGCCCCTTGTAGAGCTGCAGTAAGACTTGTCCTCCAACCCCCTTGGAATAAGAGCCAACATTCTGTGGCCCTTCTGGATTACGTGCTGCCCCTGTGCGCTTGCTTTCATGTACAAGTCCTGCCACACCCTGTTGTAGACTTCTCCAGCTTCTCCCCATTTCACTAAGAGCAGCAGACTCAGCTATAACCACGTGACTGCAAACATTGGACAATAGTTCTGCATGATGAGCAGAGCACCTGTGAGAGACATACATTTACAATGTCTGATCAGAGACCACTGTGGGCTGCGTGTAACATGATTGTTACTCAGGGATTGAAGTTGGTTTCAGCCACTGGGTGGAATCGGCTGTGTTTATCAGTCTTGCACATGCTTCCGCATTCTTTGAAAAGCCAGCAACATCTGGACTAACCTGGCCACCATCCGCTGGATGCACAACCAGCATTGTCCAGGTAACTGGTCACAGGGTCCTTCAATACTTTCACCTTGTCTGTCATGGCTCAGGTGTGCACATCCTCCCCTGGATACCCAGAACGTGTGCATTCACACCAAAGCTGACATCGCTATGGAGGCTGAACAGCTGATGTCCAGGCTTCAAACCACATCACAGGTGGTTTACCCAAGATGGCCGCCGAGTAGGACACTTCAGCCAGAGCTTGCGTGGTCTGCCCTTTCATCGTTTTCTTTTCCTTCCCTGTTTTGCCTCTTGTTTTGTTTCATTTTTCTTCTTTCGCATCCTGGTCTCCAGTCTGACTCCTAGCTTCCAGTCCATCTCCTGGTCTCCAGTCTGACTCCTAGCTTCCAGTCCATCTCCTGGTCTCCAGTCTGACTCCTAGCTTCCAGTCCATCTCCTGGTCTCCAGTCTGACTCCTAGCTTCCAGTCCATCTCCTGGTCTCCAGTCTGACTCCTGGCCTCAGCACAGACACGTTGAGGGGCCGGCCATGATGGCGTCCTGGCCTGGGACAGCTGTCTCTCAGCCTGGCATGGCCTCAGTGCTGTCACCTAATCTTGAGGTGATACCAGAACAATCTGCCAACCTCATAATCCTCAATGTCAAGCCCGAAGCAGAGTGGAGCCAGGGACTGGGTCAGACTGGAGCCAGGGACCAGGGCAGACTGGAGCCAGGGCCCGAGGCAGACTGGAGCCAGAGCCCTGGGCAGACTGGAGCCAGGGCCCGGGCAGACAAGAGCCAGGGCCCGGGGCAGACAGGAGCCAGGGCCCAGGGCAGTCAGGAGCCAGGGACCGGGGCAGACAGGAGCCAGGGACCAGGGCAGACAGGAGCCAGGGACCAGGGCAGACAGGAGCCAGGGACCAGGGCAGACAGGAGCCAGGGCCCGGGGCAGACTGGAGCCAGGGACCGGGGCAGACTGGAGCCAGGGCCCAGGGCAGACTGGAGCCAGGGACCGGGGCAGACAGGAGCCAGGGACCGGGGCAGACAGGAGCCAGGGATTGGGGCAGACTGGAACCAGGGCCCAGGGCAGACTGAGCCAGGGACCGGGGCAGACTGGAGCCAGGGACCGGGGCAGACAGGAGCCAGGACCCAGGACAGAGTGGAGACAGGGCCCGGGGGAGACAGGAGCCAGGACCCTGGGCAGACTGGAGCCAGGGACTGGGGCAGACAGGAGCCAGGAACCAGGGCAGATTGGAGCCAGGGACCGGGACAGACAGGAGCCAGGAACCTGGGCAGGCTGGAGCCAGGAACCTGGGCAGACTGGAGCTAGGGACCCAGACAGACTGGAGCCAAGGACTGGGGCAGACTGGAGCCAGGGACCGGGGCAGACTGGAGCCAGGGACCAGGGCAGACTGGAGCCAGGGCCGGGAGCAGACTGGAGCCAGGGCCTGGGGCAGTCAGGAGCCAGGGACCGGGGCAGACTGGAGCCAGGGACCCAGACAGACGGGAGCCAGGGACCCGGACAGACTGGAAGTAGGGACCGGCGCAAACTGGAGGCAGGGCCCAGTGTAGACTGGAGCCAGGGCCCGGAGGGGACTGGAGCCAGGGCCTGGTGTGGACTGGAGTCAGGGCCTGGTGTGGTCTTGAGGCAGGGACCGGTGTGGTCTTGAGGCAGGGACTGGTGTGGTCTTGAGGCAGGGCCCGGTGTGGACTGGAGGCAGGGCCCGGTGTGAACTGGAGACAGGGCCCGGTGCAGACTGGAGGCAGGGCCGAGTGTGGACTGGAGCCAGGGCCAGTGTGGTCTGGAGCCAGGGTCCAGTGCAATCCTGGAGGCAAGACCCGGTGCAGGCTGGAGCCATGACCCTGTGTGGACTGGAGCCAGTGCCCGGTGTGTACTGGAGCCAGGGCCCAGTGTGGACTGGAGCCAGGGCCCAGTGTGGACTGGAGCCAGGGCCCGGTGTGGAGTGGAGCCAGGGACCTGTGTGGCCTGGAACAAGGGCCTGGTGTGGACTGCAGCCAGGGCCCAGTGCGGTCTGGTGGCAGGGCCCAGTGCGGTCTGGTGGCAGGGCCAGGTGCAGACTGGAGCCAGGGCCCGGTGTGGACTGGAGGCATGCCCGGTGTGGACTGGAGGCAGGGCCCGGTGTGGACTGGAGGCAGGGCCCGGTGTGGACTGGAGCCAGGGCCTGGTGTGGACTGGAGCCAGGGCCCGGTGCACTCTGTAGGCACGGCCTGGTGCAGACTGGAGGTAGGGCCCCATGTGGACTGGAGCCAGGGCCTGGCTTGGACTGGAGCCAGGGCCCTGTGTGTACTGGAGCCAGGGCCCGGTGTGGAGTGGAGATAGGGCCTGGGGCAGACTGGAGCTAGTGCCCGGTGTGGACTGGAGCCAGGACCCAGTATGGACTGGAGGCAGGGCCCAGTGTGGTGTGGAGCCAGGGCCCGGGGCGGACTGGAGGCATGGCCCGGTGCGGAATGGAGGAAGGACCTGGTGTGGGCTGTAGCCAGGACCCAGTATGGACTAGAGCCAGGGCCCAGTATGTAGTGGAGACAGGGCCTGGGGCGGACTGGAGCCAGGGCGCGGTGTGGAGTGGAGAGAGGGCCCGGGGCAGACTGGAGGCAGGGCCCGGTGCGGAATGGAGGCAGGGCCCAGTGAGGACTGGAGGCAGGGCTTGGTGTGGACTGGAGGCAGGGCCTGGTGTGGATTGGAGATTCGGCCTGGTTTGGACTGGAGCCAGGGCCCAGTGTGGATTGGAGACAGGGCCCGGTGTGGACTGGAGGCGGGGCCCGGTGTGGATTGGATTTACGGCCTGGTGTAGACTGGAGCCAGGGCCCGGTGTGGAGTGGAGCCAGGGCCCAGTGTTGTCTGGAGCCAGGGACCAGTGTGGACTGGAGCTAGGGCTCGTTGCAGTCTGGAAGCAGGGCCCGGTGCGGACTGGAGCCAGGGCCGCATGTGGACTGGAGCCTGGGCCTGGTGTTGACTGGAGCCAGGGCCCGATGTGGACTGTAGCCAGGGCCCCGGGTGGTCTTGAGGCATGGCCCGGTGCGGACTGGAGACACGGCCAGGTGTGGACTGGAGGCAGGGCTCGGTGTGGAGTGGAGACACGTCCTGGTGTGGTCTGGAGCCAGAGCCTGGTGTAGTCTGGAGGCAGGGCCTGATGCGGTCTAGAGGGAGGGCCTGGTGCGGATTGGAGCCAGGGCCTGGTGTGGTATGGAGCCAGAGCCCGGTGCAGTCTAGAGGCAGGGCCTGGTTCGGACTGGAGCCAGGGTCTGGTGTAGACTGGAGCCAGGGCCCGGTGTGGACTGGAGCCAGGGCCCGGTGTGGAGTGGAGCCAGGGCCCAGTGTTGTCTAGAGCCAGGGCCTGGTGTGGACTGGAGGCAAGGCCCGGTGTGGATTGGAGATAGGGCCCGTTGTGGCCAGGAGGCGGGGCCCGGTGAGGATTGGAGACAAGGTAGTGTGGACTGGAGGCAGGGCCCGGTGTGGATTGGAGACAGGGCCCGGTGTGGACTGGAGCTTGGGCCCGGTGTGGACTGGAGGCAGGGCCCAGTGTGGACTGGAGGCAGGGCCCGGTGTGGACTGGAGGAAGGACCCGGTGTGGACTGGAGGAGGGCCCGGTGTGAATTGGAGCTTGGGCCCGGTGTGGACTGGAGGCAGGGCCCAGTGTGGTCTGGAGCCAGGGCCCGGTGTGGAGTTGAGCCAGGGCCCAGTGTTGTCTAGAGCCAGGGCCCGGTGTGGAGTGGAGGCAGGGCCCCATGTGGATTGGAGATAGGGCCCGGTGTGGACAGGAGGCGTGGCCCGGTGAGGATTAGAGACAAGGTAGTGTGGACTGGAGGCAGGGCCCAGTGTGGATTGGAGCCAGGGCCCGGTGTGGACTGGAGGCAGGGTCCGGTGAGGAATGGAGGCAGCGCCCAGTGTGGACTGGAGGCAGGGCCCGGTGTGGACTGGAGGCAGGGCCCGGTGTTGATTGGAGGCAGGGCCTAATGTGGTCTAGAGCCAGGGCCCGGTGCGGAATGAAGGCAGGGCCTGGTGTGGTCTGGAGACAGACCCCGGTGCGGAATGGAGTCAGGCCCCGTTGTGGACTGGAGGCAGGGCCCGGTGTTGACTGGAGACAGGGCCCGGTGTGGATTGGAGGCAGGGTCTGGTTTGGTCTGGAGACAGGGCCCGGTGTGGATTGGAGACAGGGCCCGGTGTGGACTGGAGGCAGGGCCCGGTGTGGATTGGAGATAAGGCCTGGTGTGGACTGAAGGCAGGGCCCGGTGTGGACTGGAGGCAGGGCCCGGTGTGGATTGGAGATAAGGCCTGGTGTGGACTGAAGGCAGGGCCCAGTGTGGATTGGAGACAGGGCCCAGTATGGATTGGGGTATAAGTGGCTGCATGATCTGGTTTGGAGGACTGCTGGTGTTGAGTTTTAATTCCGCATCACTGGCCATCCCATTTCCATTCTCCTATTTTCTCGGATCTTGTATCTGAAGGAGCTGCACCTAACTCCCTTTGTCATAAGGTGGCGCCATAAGTAACGGTCCATAAACCTTTCCCTCTGCTCACATGTGACAAAGCAGCTAAATCAATGCAGTTTAATTCACAGGAATGTGGCTCCGTTTGTGTTTGCTCTGCACCCCTTCCCAATTCCCTCTCTGCCTGACCGCAGTGAGCACACCAAGTGGAAGTATCTGAAAACTCAGAAACTTTCCGACTGTCGCTCAAAGTAATTTTTCTGTCTCGCTTCCATTTCGTTGAGTTTTCTTTCAAGACACAACTCCCCTATGTCAACTGAGGAAGCATCCTCGACACATCCATCTCTTCAAAAACTCGCAGGATTCCTCTCCTCCTCTTATAGATTAACCTCATCACGTATTCCTCACAAGACCACCCACCTATTCCAGCTATGAGTCTGTTAAACGTTCTCTGAACCTGTTCCAACACTATTGCATCCTTTATTTAAATAAGCTACCAATACAGATAGAGACTTTTCATAGGGACAGACCAATCGGCCCCTCCAGCCTATCCCACCACGCAATGTGATCATGAATGAGCTGGGACCTGACTCTATTTAGCCGCCTTTGGCCCATATCCCTCCCTGCGTAGGTGAAAGGGAGGGCTGCAGATGCTGGGGATCAGAGTCGAGAGTGTGGTGCTGGAAAAGCACAGCAGGTCAGGCAGCATCGAGGAGCAGGAGAGTCGACGTTTTGAGCATAAGCCCTTCATACCTTGGCTTAACAATAAATATCTATCTCACCTTTAAAACTAACAATGGATCCAGTATTCTCAACCACCCTCAGTATGTAGGAGTGCTGCCTAATGTCACCAGCCCTAGTTCTCAATCCAGGCTTGCTGGCTCTGGAACACACAAACAGTGGAAACAGTTGATCTTTGCCTGTCCTGTTGTTTCCTGTTAATACCTTCGATACTTTGATCAAATCACCCCCTAACCCTCAGAATTTGAGAGAAGGCAGGTCCATCGCTGAACCATGATCTCAATCGAATCTTGAGGTTGTCGGTGAGCTCACTGAGCTGCTGAGTTATTGTACAGACGTTCCATTACCACACTGGCTTACATCATCAGTCCAACCTCGGTGAGGCGCTGTTGTTCTGACCTGCTCTGGTTTTCCAGTCTGCTGGGGTGTGGGTCTCCCCTGCAGTAGTTTGTACACTGGGTCTATCTCTACATGCGTTTGTTGATGGCCTTTCTGGTTGAATGCCAGAACTTCCAAGAACTCTTGAGCATGTGTCTGCTTGGCTTGTCCCAGAATGATTATCTTGGTCCTAATTGAATTAATGGCTGTGCGTGCAGATGAGAGAGTGTGGATCATGCCCTTTGGTCATCAGTTGGCGTTTGTGAAGGCAGATGGCTAGTTTCCTTCCTATTTGTCTGATGGAGTGTTTGTTGCAGTTGTTGTAAGGGATTTGGTATACCACGTTGGTTCTAGATGTTGTAGCGATGGGTTCCTTTCTCCTGGTAGGTAGTTGGTGTCATGTAGTTGTTAGCTAGTTTGTTCCCATAATGTCTTATGGACCTAACAACCAGGTTATTAATTCTGAAATTTTCTTCATACAGGGTAGTGTGGCCCATGTGTTGGTGTACTCGAATCTAACCACGTGGAAGTAGTTACAAAATCACGCAACACCAGGTTATCGTCCAACAATCATATTTCGACCACTAGCTTACTCCACAACCACCTGATGAAGGAGCAGCGCTCCGAAAGCCAGTGCTTCCAAACAAACCTGTTGGACTATCAGCTGGTGTTGTGTGATTTTTAACATTCGACGAGAAAGTGAGGACTGCAGATGCTGGAGATCTGAGCTGAAAATGTGTTGCTGGAAAAGCGCAGCAGGTCAGGCAGCATCCAAGGAGCAGGAGAATCGACGGTTCGGGCATTACTGAAGAAGGGCTCATGCCCGAAACCTCGAGTCTCCTGTTCCTTGGATGCTGCCTGACCTGCTGCGCTTTTCCAGCAACAGATTTCAGCCCTGATTTTTAACATTGTCCACTCAGCATTTCCAAGTCACACAAAAGTAAGCAGTTTTCCCCAACTTGCACAGTTGGAGTGGAAACACTTACAACTTGCACTCACTTCAGGTCTCGAACACGATCCCCCTCCGTATCCTGAGTCACAAGATAACTTTCTCCAGAACTTGGACACAGCAGAACAGAACCAAGGTGCTGTACTTTGCAACAAATATCAAATCAACTGACTTTTTAACTTATTTATTGATTTCTCCATTTCTGTAAATAAGGTTTAGTACCTGGGTACTTTGTACCCAAGATGGAGTCATGTATGATGGCATTATATACCTCTCATTGTCCCCTTTACCCCGTACTCACGTTCACGTGAAAATAAAACCGAAATCTACATCAAAACCAACCTGCCTTCTCCCCTGGATACAAAAGATCTAATGGTACTATTCATCCTTCAACTCCTGGTCAATCTTCATCACTCCACAAACATCATCGATTTTCTGCTTTCATTGACATTATTGTCGAAGGGCGAGATGGAAATTGTGTATCTGGCCAGAGTACTCAGACCCCTTGGCATCATGGCAGCCCACAAACCCACCAACACACTAAAACAGCAGCTAATGAACTTGAAAGACCCCACACAGACAACAAGCAAAACTAATGTCATTAACACAAAATACCGTGCAAGGACTGTAACAAACACTAAATTTGACAAACAGAAAACTAGCCATCAGGAAGCATGAACACCAACTAGCCACAAAAGGACATGACCCTCTCTCACTAGTATCCTCACATATGGATGAGGAAGGACACCACTTCAAGTGGAATAACACAGCCATGCTCGGACAAGCCAAACAAAGACACGCACGAGAATTCCTAGAAGCATGGCATTCCAATCGGAACTCTATCAACAAACACTTTGACTTGGATCCTATTTACCACCCCCGGAGAAAAAGAACAGGAAATGACGTTGCCACAGGAAATGACGTCACCAGTGTAAATGACATCACCGACCCAAGGAAACCCAAACACGTAAATAGAAAGCGGGCTATGCCACCAGTGCTTCGTCTGGAGGCCCACTGAAGATGTTACTGAGTAGGGTGACAAAATGTCTGAAACCGAACCTTCCAGCTCAGCGAGCAAACCTACATCCAGAACCTCAACCTGAGCTACAAATCGTCTCAAAACTCACGAGAAACATCATATAGTTCCAGGAGAAGCCCTTCAAACCTGTATTGCCAAAGTGCACTCAATCTACACCACACAAAAACATACAAACTCGGAACAGGAGTAGGCCGTCTGGCCCTTTGAGCCCGCTCTGCCATTCAATAGGATCATGGCTGATCTTCTCATGGCCTCAGCTCCACCCGCTCACCGTAACCCTGAATCCCTTTACTGTTCCAAAATCAATCTCTCTTTGGTTTAAAAGCAGCCAACGAGGAAGCCTCTGCTGCTTCCCTGGGCAGGGAATCCCACAGATTCACAACCCTCTGGGTGAAGAAGTGCCTCGTCAATTCAGTCCGAAATCTGCTCCCTCTTATTTCGAGGCTAGGCCCCTCCCGAGTTCGAACCTCACCTGCCATTGGAAACATCCTCCCTGCTTCTATCTTATCTATTCCCATCATGATATTATATCTGTCTATAAGATCCCCCACATTCTTCTAAATTCCAATGAGGAGAATCCCACTCTACTCAGTCTCTCCTCATAAACCAACTCCCTCAACTCTGGGCTCAACCTAGTGAACCCCCTCTACACCCCCTCCAGTGCCAGTACATCCTTTCTCAAGTAAGGAGACCGAACCTGTGCACAGTATTCCAGGTGTACCTGCATTAGTCCGGCATTTGGTCCATCTGGGTCCATTCCTGATGAAGGGCTTTTGCCCAAAAAGTCAATTTTCCAGCTCCTCGGATACTGCCTGACCTGCTGTGCTTTTCCAGGACCACTCTAATTTTGACATCTCAAGTGCTCATCCAAGTACTTTTGCGGGTTGTGAGGTCTCCCATCTCAATTATCCTCCCAGATCCCCCACCTCACATTATGTTCCATCTCCTGGGATTTTGCTGACTTGATTAACCTGTTTCTATCCATGTGCAGACTCTATTCTGCTGTGCACCCAATATCTCAATAACAAGCTTCATTGTTCTGTCATACAGTCATCGAGTCATAGAGATGTACAGCATGGAAACAGACCCTTCAGTTTATCTCATCCATGCCGACCAGATATCCTAACCTCATCTCGTCCCATTTGTCAGCACTTGGCCCATATCCCTCCAAACCCTTCCTATTCATATACCCATCCAGATGCCTTTTAGATGTTATCATTGTACCAGCCTCCACCACTACCTCTGGCAGCTCATTCCATACACACACCCCATCCTCTGTATGAAAACGTTGCCACTTAGGTCCTTTTTATATCTTTCCCCTCTCGCCCTAAACCTATGCCCTCTAGTTCTGGACTCCCCCACCCGAGGGAAAAGACCTTGCCTATTTATCCTATCCATGCCCCTCATGATTTTGTAAACCTCTGTAAGGTCATCCCCTCAGCCTCCGACGCTCCAGGGAAAACAGCCCCAGCCTGTTCGACCTTTCCCTGTAGCTCAGATCCTCCAACCCTGGCAACATCCTTGAAATCTTTTCTGAACCCTTTCAAGTTTCACAACATCTTTCCGATAGGAAGGAGACCAGAATTGCACACAATATTCCAACAGCGGCCTAACCAATGTCCTGTACAGCCGCAACATGACCTCCCAATTCCTACACTGACTGATAAAGGCATGCATAAATTTTGAAAGACTAGGATTCTTCCTATTGACAGAGCAGTAATCTCGTGTTAATCAGGATCATTACCATCCACAGGCATTTTCATGGGAAAAGTGCACTGCTGGGAGAGGCTATCTCGCGACAGCTCACTTGGTCAGACCAACTCGTGTTCTGTCTCAGCTGCAGTTCCGGTATTAACCCAATTTATGCAAAACTGACAGTGAAATAACATTCCTCCTTCGTGGACTGACAACTTCCCAAGTGATTGACTCCCTCTCCTGCTCCCCCCCCCCCCCCTCCAGTGGCTGCATTCACATCTGTCCCTGTGTCTACCTGTCGTGGTGAGCATACAGGGTGAGTTCTTACAACACACCCAGGATTGGATCAGAGCGCAAATCAGTTGATCCACAAGCCCAGTCTGCAGTAAATAAAGATCTCAATACCTTCCTGAGGAAGTTGCATTTTCCGTTCAGTCTTCCTCTTAACTCAAACATGAAATTGGCGATTACTCTGTTTTTACTGTCCAGCGTCTGGCTCGATGTGAACACCATGACTCGGGGTAAGTGTTAGTTTTGTCGTGTGAAACATTAATAGATTTCAAACTGCGTAGATCCCTCGATGTGCTGTGCTGTAGAGATGATGACTGCCCCATAGAATCAAAAATGTTACTGCCCAATCTCCGAATTTCTTTAGCCCCTTCATTTCTGCCTCTCGCTGCGATTTCTTCCAGCCTCACGATGCTGTAATGTTCTTGGCCACTTCTGGCCTTTGCAGACTTGTTCCTCCAACTCTGCCACCCTACCCACCTACTTTTATGGAGATGGTTTCAGTTGGACTTCAATTGATGGAGCAGCAATGGGCTCAGTTAAAATCCATCTGATTGTTTAATTGTTTTCTTCAGTGGAAGATTGTTTCAATTTGATAATCATCACAAAAGAGTTTGATGTGAATTTTACCACCTGTTTGAGAAATAAAATGTTCCCTGTGTTTTTTTAAATTTCAATTGCAAGTCCAATTTCGGTGCTACTTAATATTCAAAGCAGAGTTGCGAACTCCCTCTTGACAAGATAAAGGACAGCAGTCTATTTTTGGAACGTAAGTCCAGGATGCCAACCCTCCATGGACAATAATATATTGAGTGGTTGACATGTGAAAGAAAACTGAAAGAAGTTGGATAATGAAAAAAAGTAGAAAATCGAACACTGCCAGAATAGTGATTGGAAAGCAAGTACAAGTATTATCTTAAGGAGCATTCTTTAGGGAGTGCTGTTTACAATCCTTTTGCATCTCCATGTGGAATATGCCAGTGTTGTGGGGCAGTACAATGTAATGTGAATGATTTTTAAGAGAGTGTTTAATAGACTGGAACAGACACCAGATGTCACACACGGTGTTTACGATCATGTATAAGGGAGTGTTGATTCTTATCCCAGGAGCTCAGTCCAGACTCCAAGCCCTGCGCGAGAGTTAATGAATGAGATCACCCAACATTAACAATGCAAGGACCAATAATTCTGCAGATCTTATTCGCTTTCTTCCATTTCTTTGCAATTGTCTGTGTTCCAGGTGAGGAGATCTTCCCCGTTACTGAATGTGGTGTTTATAGTTCTGTCTGTGTTTTATGGTGAGATATTTGATGGATTACTTTGGAACCGAGATGTGGGTGGACTGCTTGAAGGAGTGACCTTGGGGAAGCTGCAGTGCCATTTTGCTGGAATGTTACCAGGAATGAGAATCTTCAGTTGTATGGAGAGAGGAAAGAGGCTGCCCAGTGTTATTACAACTGAACATGATGAAGGTGGGTATAGGGACCATGGGCAGAGTAAACCCTAAACCTGAAGACCATTTCCCTTGAGCCTGCTTCACCAATAAATCGGATCTTGGCTGATCGGAAATTCCTCACATCCTGCTCTTTCTCTGCAATCCTTGATTTCCCCGACTGACCAAAAAAATCCAAAATGAAGGATGAGAAGATGGCTGTAGGAGCTGCTCCATTTTGAGGTATTTTAGGTGTTGGAGGTCACTTCCTCGAATTCCTGGAGCAGAAATTACTGTTTTGTATGCTGTTGCATTGTTTTGGAACTTTGGGGAAAAAAAAACCCTCAAAAAACAGCACTTTCAAAAGACAGAAAGACAGACAAAAGGCAGCGAACACATTGTCAGTGAGGGAGAGAGGTAACTGGCCCAGCAGTGAATCTGCACAGTTGCTACCTTTGCTGTTTGAGTTCCTGTATCTCTGGACATCAGAATTGCTCGAGGAAAAAGTTTAAAAAGTGAAATTCACAGCTGACCTTGAAGGAACCTATGTGGGAGAGCTCACAGCACAGGAACAGATAAGTGCATAGTTTTCAATGTGTAATCTTGCTATATGGTTGCTGTACTGAATAGAATGGGTTCTTTCTTGATTTTTAATTTTATTGAAATCTGCCTCTTGATTAAATTTTTAAAATATAAACCAGAAGTACTAAGTTAGCCTGGAGCACTGTTTTTGTTTAGAGCAAACAGATAATGCTATTTTCTGGATCTATTGATTGTGAAGGAGCAAAGATGATCTTTTTTAGAGTTACATGCTCATCCTGTCAGATGTGGGAGTTTAGGGAGAGTTTCCATGTTACTGATTATTTTGTCTGCAGTAAGTGTGCTTGGTTGCCAATTCTATCAGATCGCATGGATTGGTTGGAGCAAAAGTTAGAGGTAATGAGGAATTTACAAGAGCTAGAGGGTGTGATGGATGACAGTTATAGGAAAGGAGAAAAACGGCAGATACAGTCAAATGGATGGGTTAACTCCAGGAAAGCTAGGAGGGGTAGTGCAGGTAGTGCAAGAGTCTCCTGTGACTATCCCCATTTCAAACAAGTATGCTGTTTTGGAAAATGGAGGGGGTGATGGACTCTCAGGGGAACGTAGCATGAAAGCCCAGTTTCTGATATTGAGACAGGCTATAATGCAATGAGGGGTAAGTCGGGTTCCAAGCAATCAATTGCGATAGGGGAATGTACAGTCTAAGGCACGGACAGACATTTCTGTGGCCAGCAGCAATAAATCAGAATGGTGTGTTGCCTCCCTGGTGCTAGGATAAAGGATGTTGAAGAGAGGGTGCAGAATGTTCTCAAAGAAGAGAGGGGCCCGGCAGGATGTCATTGTACACATTGGGACCAACGACATAGGATGGGAAAATGATGAGATTCTGAAGGAAGAATGTATGAAGTTGAGCAGAAATGTTTTAAAAAAATGAGGTCCTTGAGAGTGGTAATATCTGGAATACTCCCGGTGCTACGAGCTAGTGAGAGTAGGAGTAGGAGGAGAGAGCAGATGAAGTCATGGTTGAGGAACTGGTGCATGGGAGAAGGTTTACACTTTTCAATCATTTGAATCTCTTCTGGGGTAGAAGTGAACTGTACAAGAAGGATGCATTGTACCTGAATTGGAAGGGGTCAAATATACTGACAGAGAGATTTGCTAGAGCTGCTCAGGAAGATTTAAACTAGTAAGGTGGCGGGGGGGTGGCAAGGGTGGTAGTAAGGTAGCATCACACCCTCTAGCTCTTGTAAATTCCTCATTGCCTCTAATTTTTGCTCCAATCAATCCATGCGATCCAATAGAATTGGCAACCAAACACACTGCAGACAAAATACTCAATAACATGAAAACTCTCCCTCAAGTCCTCCAGCCGACAGGTTGAACATGTAACTCTACAAAAGACCATCTTGCAGATAATGCATTGAGAACTTTAATCTCCCATCATCCATCAGCATTCCATTCAAATCAAATTCAGAATGCTAGGATAGGCATAACATCTGTCATTTGCTCTGGATGTGAAATCAAACACCTCATGCGGTTTGCCACATGGTCATTTCACCTTCACTCTCTTCTTCGTCAAGAATATATTGGCTAGAATTTGTAATCATTCACTCAGTGCATATTTATCTTGTTATACAAAGGAGAGTTCTGTGTGGAATCAATTAGAATGAGGCAGTTTTGTCCAACTTATAACTAGCTCATCCCAATTGCATGTTGAGGATTTATAACTCCCATTCAGTTTAGCTTTCTCCCCCTACTCAGTTGTTTTGGTTCAATTGTTTGCATCAGTTGAATTTCAAAATTCTGTGTTCAGAATTAACTCCAGAATTTCAGCACAATTCTAAACTTTGCCCTGCTGAGCAGTACTGATGGTGTGCTAGTCAGTCTGAGATGCTGATTCCACATGCGGTATCAAGCCAACACAGCTTCTGCCTGCTTTATTGGATATTAAATATCCCAAGGCACCAGTAATACTTGGTTTCCTTACCGATCCCTCTCCCTCAATCAGCATCACACAAAAAATTAACAGCAACTATCTATAATTCTGGCTGTGGGAACTTGGTCAATCTTGGTTATGCCCTTCCTTAATTACAAAATTTATCATTTCTAAGACATACACCGTAGATGATAAAGTATTTCTGGGCATCTGGTGGTTATCCATTTAAAACCCTTCTTGTACTTCTTGCTGTAACTGTCCCTGTCCTGTTTTTGATATTGATGCCTACAGCAGCAGTGAAGGTTCATGATCCCACATGTCAAATAATTTTTCAATGTCTCTTCCAGCTAACCTAATGACGATTGTGATTCTCTCTCGTGGAAAGTGTGGCATCACCAAAGGTATATCCACCTACCTCATTTCCATGGCAACAGCAGATCTTCTCGTCATTGTATTCAGTGTAATACTCACAACACTTGGTTTCAAATATTTCCCAGTTTCCTTCCTGTTTTACACAACGGTGTGCAGTTTTAACATCATCATGGGCTATGCTGCTATTGACTGCTCCGTCTGGTTGACCATCGCTTTCACCATTGATCGCTTTGTGGCCATTTGTTGCCACAATCTGAAAGCCAGGTATTGCTCTGCCAGAACAGCAGCCTCAGTGGTAACCATTGTCTGGTCAGTGAGCATTTTGAGAAACATTCCATTTTACTACAAATTCCAATCTTTGGGCACATGGGGTGGTGTGCCCTGGGGCTGTGGCATCAGACCAGAGTTCTTCATCTTGCCAGGATGGCTGGTGTTTTTCTGGATCCACCATCTGCTGAACCCATTGATCCCTTACCTCCTGATCCTGCTGTTCAATGCTCTGACCATCAGGCACATTGTCTTGGCAAATCGGGCACGCAGGGGTCTCCGCGCTCCCAGTAACAGGGACCAGAGAGGAGATGCAGAGATGGTCAACAGGCGGAAATCCATCATCCTGCTGTTTGTTGTCTCGGGCAGTTTTATATTATTGTGGATGACCAAGGTCAGTGTTTTCTTACTGATGGAGATTACTAACGCCCATTTGTTTCGAAGTTATGACCATCCTGTTATGATTGCTGACATATCTGGGACTATGCTCTTCTACCTGAGCTCCTGTACAAACACTGCCCTTTATGCCCTGACCCAGAGTAAATTCAGAGAGGAGCTGCAGAGGGCTCTGAAATACCCCTTCACTCTCATCAGTGAATGTATCCCTACATCAAAATAAGAAATGCGGTTGAGACGGGAGCACAGTTTATTTCCCTCGCTGAGGTCTCTCTAGTTTCGGGACTTCACTTGAATTTCCCTGTTATGTTCCGTGCAACTGGGAGAAGAGAAGAAATTGTTTTCTTCATCTGTGAGATGTACACGTGTGTGGCTCGACAGGAGGACTAGTTCATGTCTATTAGTCCTTTCTCTGGTTATTTCTCTATTACTGTTCTCTAGCCCTTGGACCAAGAGAACACATCACCCCTTTCCTTGCGAGAGTGAGAAGTCACATGACAGCAGTTTGCAGTCCAACAGGTTTATTTGAAATCACAGGCTTTCAAAGGGCTGCTCCTTTGTCAGGTGAAGTCCTTCCCCAGCCCAACAACACCACTTCCACATCATTTCTTTGAAAAACAGAGTTGTCCAACCGTCTTAAAAAAATTACGGTCAGTTTGTTAAAGCTGCATTGATGCGTGGGCACATCTCTCTTCCTATGAGATTTCAGATAGTTGATGTCACTTTGACCCACTCTGCTTCTCAATGTGGAGAGTGTGCATTCTACACCCTGCACGATATCCCTTCCAGCACAGACTCTATTGCAATTGTCCAATTCGCCCCGAAGCCCTGTGGAGTGCAATGTCTTTTGGATTGTATTTTAATATTCAGCCCTGCGGACGGTGGTCTGGATTCCCTGCTGGGCTGCATCCTGACCAAGAGTATGAGAACGGTCTGACTGGAAAACTTCCCTCACCTCCTTTTCTCTGCTTTATTACACATTGGAGGTGATTCTGTCCATGTCTGAGAGAGTATTCATGAGGCAATGAATAAAAAATGAACAAAAATGCATGCTGTCAATATTATGTCTCCATTTTACTTCATTCTATTTCCCAACCTCACATGATCTGCAATCAAACACACTTAAAATGGTCTTCAGGGAGAAAAGAACATCTCAGGGTTTAAGGTAATACTTTCAACATGAGACACATCATTGAAGCTGTTCCTCTCTCCACACATTCATAATTTGTCTGCATCTCTTTTACTTTCATTCCTTTCTCATTCCCTCCATCTGTTGTTTCTACATTAACTCACTACTGTTTAGGGGCGGCACAGTGGCTCAGTGGTTAGCACTGCTGCCTCACAGCACCAGGGTCTCAGGTTCGATTCCAGCCTCGGTGCGACTGTCTGTCTGGAGTTTGCACGTTCTCCCCGTGCCTGCGTGGGTTTCCTCCAGGTGCTCCGGTTTCCTCCCACATTCCAAAGATGTACAGGTCAGGTGAATTGGCCATGCTAAATTTCCCATAGTATGAGGTGCATTAGTCAGAGGGAAATGGGTCTGTGTGGGTTACTCTTTGGAGGGTCGGTGTGGACTGGTTGGGCCGAAGGGCCTGTTTCCACGCTGTCGGGAATCTAAACTCATTCGACGGACATCAGTGGGATTGGATAGACTGACATATATTACCTATCCCTAATTATGCAGGGGACAGTTTAGAGTGAAGCACATTGCAGTGGGTCTGGAGTCACCTATAGGTTCAGACTGAGCAAAGACGGTAGGTTTCATTTCCCTGAAGGGAATGAGTGAACCGAATGGTACTTTATCCCCCAACAATCAAGGACTGTTTCATGTTCATCCTGAGGTTCTTAATTCCAGATTTGTATTGAAGGGAAAGCTCCATGGTAGGATTTGGACTCAGGTCCCCAGAACATTATTAGTGTCATCAGAATGAACAACCCAGTGATAACAAGGCCATCACCTTATCCTACGTTCCCTTCCCTTCCTCTCCTCTTATCTCCACTGAACCCTTCAGGTCTCTCTTTCTCTTATTCTCTCCCTATCTGATGACAATGTAGTCAATTAAATTAAGATGAATATTTTGGAATTGATTGATATTGATGTTGTCACTGTACCGAGAAACAGTGAAAAGTGTTGTTTTCCATGGCTGTACAGGCAGATTGTACCATACAAAGTGCATCAGGGTAGCAGAACCGAGTGTAGTATACAGTGTTACAGCCACAGAGAAGGTGCACGGAGAGAAATCGTCATCAACATTCGAGCTGTCCATCCAAAAGTCTGATAACAGCGGGGAAGAAGCGGTTCTTGAATCTGTCTGAACATGTATTCAAACGTTTATGTCTTTTGGGTGACAGAAGGGGATGGAAGAGTACAACTGGGGTGGGAGGGCTGTTTGATTGTGATGGTTGCTTTCCAGACAAAATGGGACAAGTAGATGGAGTTAGTGGATTGAAGGCTGCTTTGTGTGATGGACTGGGCTGTATTCACAACACTCTGCAGTTTCTCACCACCTTGGGAGAAGCAGTAGCCACACCACACTGACATGCACCCAGGCAGCGTTCTTCCTGTGGGAAATCTGTAACAATTGTCCTTACACTGTGTCGCCTCGCCCTCAGTCTCTTTTGTGTGTTCTTGTCTCAATGCTGCTTGAGATCCGACCGACAATGACGGTGTCATCAGCAACCTTGTAAATGGAGTTGGGGCAGAAAATGGCCACACAGCCGTGACTGATGAAGGCGCAGAGAAGAGGGCTGGGTATGCAGACCTGCTGGGCCCTGTTGTTGAGGGTGAGGCTGGAGAAGACGTTGTCGCCTTGTCTTACCGATTGAGGTCTGTGGGTCAAGAAGTCGAGGGTCCCGTTACAGAGGGGGATACCAAAACCGTGGTCTCTGAGCTTCGAAATGAGTTTGTTTGGAATTATTGTGTTGGAGGTTAAACTGTAGTCAATGAGTAGGACAGTGACATAGACCTCCTTGTTAACCAGTTGTTTCAGTAGTGAGGGTAGGGCCTGGGAGATAGCTCCTGCCATTTACTTGTTGCATTCAGAGGCAAATTGGAAAGGATTGAGGCATTCTGGGAGGCTGGAGCTGATGTGAGTAATGACTGACCTCTCAAAGCGCTTCATAATGCTGGAGATCTGAACCACTGGGAGATAGTCATTGACACACACTGCATGATTTTTCTGGGGCTTTGGGATCATGGTGTTTTCTTGAAGCTGGTGGGACATTCAGGTCATATTTAAATATTCAGGAACTGAATCTTAAAGTCTTTACATTCTATCAAAAAGACAGGCTGGTGGGCAGATGGGGTGGGGCTTCTGCATCAGTAAGAAATGAAATTAAATCAAAACTCAGAAAAAAGTAAGGTCAGATGGTGCAGAATCTGAGGGGGTAGAATTGAAGAACTTCGAAAGTAAATCAAATTCACAGTTGGAGATATGTACAGCCCTCCAAACAGTTGTCAGAAGCTGTGTCGCAAGATACATCAGGAGATAGAAAATGATGTGTAGGAAAGGCAAAGTTACAGTGATCATGGGGGATTTTAATATACAGGTTGGTAGCGGATTGCAAAAAAAGGAATTTGTGGAATGGCTCCGAGATGGCTTTATGGAGCAGGTCATGGTGGGGCCCACTCAGGAACACGCAATTCCAGATTCAGGGATGTGCAATGAGACAGACTTGGTCAGCGAGCTTAAGGTGAAGGAACCCTGAGGAGGCAGTAACCGTAAAATGATCGAATTCGCTCCACAATTAGAGAGGGAGAAGGTAGAATCTGAGGGAACATTAATACAGCTGAATAAAGGCAACTGCAGAGACCTGAGGGAGGAGCTGGGGAGAATGGACTGGGAGTGGGGCCTAACAGGAAAGAGAGTGGAACAGCAATGGCGGGGGTTTCTGGGAGTAATTCAGGAGGCACAACGGGGACTCATCCCGAGGGAAAAGAAGCAAGGTACAGGGAGGATGAGGAAACCGTGGCTGACCAGGGAAGTCAGGGGGAGCATCAAAGCAAAAGGGAAAGAATATAATATGGGGAAGGGCAATGGGAAACCAGAGGATTGGGAAGCTTACAAAGACCAACAGAGGGTACCAAAAAAAGATATAAGCAGGAAAAAGGTTGCATTTGAGGGTAAGCTAGCCAGTAACATAAAGGAAGACTGTAAGAGTTTCTTCAGCTATATAAAGGGCAAAAGAGGCAAAAGTGGACATTGGGCCACTGGAAAATGACGTTGGAGAGATAGTATTGGGAACAAGGAAATGGCTGAGGAACTAAATAATTATCTCACGTCAATCTTTATAGTGGAAATCATGCATAAAATCCCAAAAATTCAAGAGAGAGGTGGCAGGGCTGAGTATGGTAGCCATCGCCAAGGAGAAGGTGACAGATAAACTGAATGGCCTGAAGGTGGATAAATCACCTGGACCAGATGGGCTACACCCCAGAGATCTAAGGGAGATAGCTGCCGAGATAGTGGAGGTGGTAGTGGTGCTCTTTCAGAAATCACATGAATCAGGGAGGGCCTCAGGGGATTGGAAACATCACCAATGCAACACCTGTTTAAAAAGGGAGTAAGGCAAAAGGGAGTAAGCACCAATAGCATAGGTAGGGGAAGAATGAGGACCAGAAAAGTGAATCGAGGGAGTTAGTTTGGAAACAGAATGGCAGGATGAATAGAGTGGTAAACTCAGGATTGCTACCGGTACCAAGGGCTCGTGTGGCTAGGAATAGAGAGTGAGTGCAGGTGAACAAATGGCTTCAGGGCTGGTGCAGGTGAGATGACTTCAGCTATGTGGATCATTGGGATACCTTCTGGGGAAGGTGCGGCACGAACAAGGAGGACAATTTGCACCTGAACTGGAGGGGCACCAATATCCTGGGCTGGAGGTTTGCTGGCGCTCTTCAGGAGGGTTTAAACTAGATTGTCTGGGCACTGGGAAGCGGAGCTACAGATCACAATAACCAGCCAGACAGTGCAGAGAGCTGGAATAGGCAAAAGGACAGTCAGTGTGATGGGTTGATATTTGTCTATTTTAATGCAATAAGTATCAGGAATAAGGGTGATGAATTCAGAGCATGGATCAGTACTTGGAACTATGATGTTGCAGTCATTACTGAGATTTGGATGTCACAGAGACAGGAGTGGTTGTTGGGTGTTCCAGGGTTCAGATGTTTCAAAGGGAAGAGGGAGGGAGCTAAAAGAGGTGAGGGAGTGGCATTGTTAATCAAGGATAGTATCACAACTGCAGAAAGAGAGGTTGTCGAGGAGGGTTTGTCTGCAGACTCAGTATGGGTGGAAGTCAGAAACAGGAACCAGGAAAGGAGCAGTGACTTTATTGGAGGCAGATTTTGGAAATGTGCAGAAGTAACAGGGTTGTTGTGAGGGGTGACTTTAACTTCTCTAATATTGATCTGAATCTCCTTAGTTGAAATAGTTTGGATGGAGTAGGTTTTGTCAGGTGTGTCTCGGAAGGATTTCTGACTCAATATGCAGATAGGCTGACTGAGGGGAGGCCATATTGGATTTGATGTTTGGCAAAGAACCAGATCAGGCATCATATCTCTCGGTGGAAGATCATTTTGGTGATAGTGCTCACAACTCCATGGCCTTTACTATAGTCATGGAGAGGGAAAGGAACAGTCAGTATGGGATATTATTGAATTGGAGGAGGAGGAATTACAATGCTATTAGGCAGGTACTGGGATGCCTAAATTGGGAACTGATGTTCTCAGGGAAATGCTCAATAAAAACATGAAAGTTGTTTAGGAAGCACTTGATGATAGTGATGTACAGGTTAGTCCCACTGGAGCAAGGAAGGGATGCTAGGGTGAAGGAAGCTTGGTTGACAAGGGATGTGGAACATCCAGTCAAGAAGAAGAAGGAAGCTTACTTTAGGTTGAGGAGGCAAGGATCAGACAGGGCTTTAGAGGGTTACAAGTTAGCCAGGAAGGAACTGAAGAATGGATTTAGGAGAGCGAGAAGGAGGCATGAAAAAGATTTAGCGGGAAGGATTAAGGAAAACCCTAAGGCATTCTCTATTAATGTGAGGAACAAGAGGATGGCCAGAGTGAGGGTAGGGCCAAGGGAAGGAACTTGCTCCTAGAATCGGAGGAAGTTGGTGAGGTCCTTAATGATTACTTTGCTTCAGTATTCACCACTGAGAGGGATCTTGATGGTTCCTAGGACAGCATGAAACAGACTGATATGCTAGAACAGGTTGATGTTAGGAAGGAGGATGTGCCGAAAATTTTGAAATATGTCAGGATAGTTAAATCCCCTGGGCCAGACGGCATATAACCCACGTTGCTACGGAAAGTGAGGGGAGAGATTGCTGCACCTTTGGCTAGGATCTTTGCATCCTCACTGTCCACTGCAGTAACGCATGTGATTGGAGGGTGGCAAATGTTATTTCCTTGTTCAAGAAAAGGAATAGGGATAATCCTGTGAATTACAAACCAGTCAGTCTTATGTCGGTGGTGGGCAAAGTATTGGAGAGGATTCTGAGAGACAGGATTTATGATTACTTGGAAAATCATAGCTTGATTAGCGATAGTCAGCATGGCCTTTTGAGGGGCAGGTCATACCTCGCAAGCCTTCGTGAATTCTTTAAGCACGTGACAAAAGCATATTGAATATACAGCAGTGGATGTTGTGTATATGGATTTTAGCAAGGAGTTTGATAAGGTTCCCTATGGTAGGCTCATTCAGAAAGTACGGAGGCATGGGATACAAGGAAACCTGTCGGTCTGGATACAGAATTGGTTGGCCCACAGAAGACAGAGTGAGCTAGTAGATGGAAAGTATTCACATTGGAGCTCGGTGAGCAGTGGTGTTCCACAGGGATCAGTTCTGGTACATCTGTCCATAGATCCCTCAAAGTTGCCACCCAAATTGATTGGTTTGTTAAGAAGGCGTATGATGTGTTGGCTTTTGTTAGCAGGGAGATTGAGTTTAAGAGGCGTGAGGTTATGCTGCAGCTCTATAGAGCCCTGGTTAGACCACACTTGAAATATTGTGTTCAGTTCTGGTTGCCTCATTATATGGAAAGATGTGGAAGCTTTAGAGAGGGTGCAGAGGAGATTTCCCAGGAAGCTGCCTGGACTGGAGGGCATGTCTTATGAAAAAAGGTTGAGGGAGCTAGGGCTTTTCTCATTGGAGTGAAGAAGGATGAGAGGTGACTTGACAGAAGTTTACAAGATGTTGAGGGGCATACATAGAGTGGGTAGACAGAATACTTTTCCAATGACAGAAAAGTCTATTGTGCAGAGGCATAATTGTATGGCGATTGGTAGAAGGTTTAGGGGAGATGTCAGTGGTAGGTTCTTCACACAGAGAATGGTGGGTGTGTGGAATGCACTGCCAGCGGTGGGAGGGGAGTCAGATAGATTCGGGATATTTAAGCAACTCTTGGATAGGCACATGGATGATAGTACAATGAAGGGCATGTAGGATAGTCTGATCTTAGAGTAAGATAACAGGCCGGCACAACATCAAGGGTTGAAGGGTTTGTACTGTGCTGTACTGTTCTATGTTCTATGTTCTAACTGAGGGCATTCTGGCTAAGTTTGCAGATGATATAAAGATAGGTCGAGGGAAGGTAGCATTGAGGAGGTAGGGAGGCTGCAGAAGGATTTGGACAGGTCAGGAGAGTGGGCAAAGAAGTGGCAGATGGAGGACAAGGTGGGAAAGTGTGAGGTCATGCACTTTGGCAGGAAGTATGGAGGCATGGACTGTTTTCTCAATTGGGAGAAAGTTCAGAAATCTGAAGTGCGAAGAGACTTGAGAGCTCAAGTTCAGGATTCTCTCAAGGTCAACTTGCAGGTTGAGTCAGTAGTTAGGAAGGCACATGCAATGATGGCATTTATTTTGGGAGGACTTGAATATAAAAGCTGGGATGTACCTCTGAGGCCCTATGAGGCTCTGGTCAGACCACATTTGGAGTATTGGGACCCATATCTCAGGAAGGATGTACTGGTCCTGGAACGTGATCACAATATGTTCTCGAGAATGGTCCCAGGAATGAAAAGCTTAACATCTGAGGAACGTTTGAGGACTCTGGGACTACACTGAATGGAGATTAGAAGGATGAGGGGTGATCTGATTGAAACATACAGAATACTGAATGGCCTGTACAGAATCGCTGCTAAGAAGATGTTTCCAATGGGTGGGAGAGTCTAGGTCCCGAGAGCACAGACTTCGGGTACAGGGAAAACCAATTACAATGGAGATAAGGAGAAACATCTTCATCCAGAGACTGGGGATACTGTGGAATCCATTACCACAGAAGGCTGTGGAGGCCAGACCATTGAGTGTATATATAAGACTAAGATCGATAGTTCTTGAATATCTCCTCGATACTCAAGAAAAACATGGGGAGAAACCTGGAGAATGGGTTTGAGAAACCTATCAGCCATGATTGAATGGTGGAGCAGACTCGATGGGCTGAATGGCCTAATCCCTGCTCCCATGTTTTATGGTCTGTGTAAGTTCATCACGGTGTAAGGGACCGCTCCTCAGGGAGATGGTACAGGCCTTTGGAGAATGTACAGTGTGGATTCAGCTGAATGACAAGAGGAGATAAAGGATGGGATTATGTGTGTGGAAAGGGGGAATCAGGAACGGGAGTGTGGGTGAGGAATGGAGTCTTAACATTTGAGCCAAGTGCATTGAAAGACTGCCATGATAAAGTAGATCATTCAGACAGAGTGGGGATCTGGAAACCTTCCCCCCAATCACTAACCATGCTGGGAATGAATTGCATCATGCATTGTTAGCACGGACACAATTCTCTTGTACAAACAGACAAAGGGCGAGTGAGGAAAATTGAGCTGCACCATCTGACTGAATGATACGCTGTACCAGTGGGCTTCAGAATTCACCCTTTCTGGGTCTCTGAAAGTGGGGTCCAACTGTCCCTTTCAGCAGGGGGTTTTCAGGGAGAGCAGAGGAGAGATGAGAGAGAGCTGTTCGATCTCCACTGCTCTCTCTCCAGTGCAATTACATCCCTCCGGAAATGTGCAGTTTGCTGTCTGTGATCTAACCAAGTTTATCCCACTGTGCACTGGCAATCAAGCCCCACTATTTACTGAGTCATCAAAAAGGTGAAGGTTTATTTAAAGCAACAAATTGTCCAACTATACACATCGTATTAAAAGAATATGGGCCTGCAGCTTTCTTTGCTATTTAACTGTTTAATATAATCAAACCAGTTTAAACCAATGACAAACATTGCCGTGTTGAATTGCCAACCTGTAATGAAAGTTTAATTGTTAGCTCTTTTATGTAATCCCATTCAGACAAGCAAAAACAGAGAAGAGACAAATATTATGTTTTGTTCTCAAATTTCAAGCAGGAAACCCTATTCAATAGTTCCCGTTGAGATGGCCGAGACTGATATGTTGTTCTCTTTCAGATTCTTTCGATTCCTTCCAAATGTTTGATGATGACATGAGTTTGTCGGAACAGCAATTCTCAATTTCCCATTCGCTGTTTGAAAATGTGTTGTTTCTGTGTCTCTGGAAGTAACTTCCAATTGTCCTTTTTAACAGAGGATTTTCAGAGAGAACAGAGGAACGCTGAGAGGGATTACCAATCTACCAGAGTGTCTTCATTCAGTTCCCCAGGCAGAAAGGGCAGAAAGTGATACGCATGCTCTGTCTTCGCAGGCTGGTTCTGAACCCTGTATTCTCCACACAATGGGCTGTCGTGAGTGAGCAAGAGATTGTTACTTTGCTGAGCTCTCCTGAACACACAACTGGTGGATGTTGTAAAAAGAATTCAAATAGTGTTTCTGATCAGAATGGCACTGAATGATCACACACATACACACACACACGCACACATACACACACACAAACATACGCACACTTCTCACACACACACACACAAACACACACACACACACGTACACTCATGCAGATACACACACACACACACGCCCATATCCATCCACTCACACACGGACAAACACAGACTCTTTCTGTCTCTATTTTTGGATTAGTTTCTTCTTTAAAGAGAAAACAATGAATATAAAACTCACAACTTTGATGGTCGTTCTCTTGTCCATTTCCTACACAGTGTCCTTTTGTTAAAAGCAACACCTTTTCCTACTTGGACCCATGAACCAACAAAACAAAAGTGCTCTTTTGAATCCACCACTGTGAACAGAAATGTGGAGGAGACGGTGTTGGACTGGGATGGACAAAGTCAGAAGTCACACAACACCAGGTTATAGTCCAACAGGGTTATGGAGCGCTGCCCCTTCATTAGATGAAGGGAGAGTGAAGCTCACGGACACAGAATTTATGGACAG
The DNA here is from genome assembly GCF_037043375.1 of Chiloscyllium plagiosum. NCBI lineage: Eukaryota > Metazoa > Chordata > Chondrichthyes > Orectolobiformes > Hemiscylliidae > Chiloscyllium > Chiloscyllium plagiosum. The sequence continues at coordinate 32,002,853 of NW_028270176.1, read as the reverse complement.
AAAGATCAAGGGGATGCAGAGAGATCAAAAGATCACACAAGTCCCTGCAGGTGACCAAGGGTGTTAGACAGTGTGAGGAAAGTGTCATCAGCTGAAAAACGAGGGAAGGGATACCCTATAATCCAACTAAATGAGGCAGAGAGATAATGACAAACAAGTTAATAAGAAGGTCGTGCTGGAGACAAACCAAATGATTGAAATAACATGGAACACAAACAGAAGCTGTTGGAAAAGCTCAGCAGATCCAGCAGCATCTGTGAGGGGAAGCAGAGGAAGGGTCACCGGACCTGAAAGGTTACCTCAGATTTTTCAGTAGAAATTGGCAAATGTTGGGTAGTATCCAATCTTGTGTTGTTGTAGTGCCTGCACAGTCTCGCTAATATACCATGCCTCGGAGAATCCTTACCCATAGATGGATTCAAGTGATAGAGTGCCCTTCATCGTCCAGTACTTCCCTGGAGCAAAGAGACGACACCATGTCCCTCACAGCCTTAAACACGTCATTAACGACAACAAACATCTCACCAAGGGTCAGCCCTTCACCTCCACTTCTCACCTTCAAACAACCACCAAATCTTAAACAGACCATCGTTCCCAGCAAACTGCCCAGCCTTCAGGATCACCTTGATCAAAACACCACAAAACCCTGGCACAGCACCCTCTGCAAAACATGTCAGATCATCGACATGGATACTACTATCACACTTGGGAACACTACCCACCATGTGCATGGCAGGTACTCATGTGACACAGCCATAAGACCATAAGACCATAAGACATAGGAGTGGAAGTAAGGCCATTCGGCCCATCAAGTCCACTCCGCCATTCAATCATGGCTGATGTGCATTTCAGCTCCACTTACCAGCGTTCTCCCCGTAGCCCTTAATTCCTCTAGACAACAAGAATCTATCAATCTCGGCCTTGAAGACATTTAGCGTCCCGGCTTCCACTGCACTCCTTCCACAGGCCCACCACTCTCTGGCTGAAGAAATGTCTCCGCATTGTCAGCATTGTCTACCTCATACACTTGAGGTAATGATGCCCTGAGGCTTGGTATATTTGTGAGATCATGCAGACACGACAACAATGGATGAATGGACACAGTGCAACAATGACCCAGTCAGAACTGTTCTCTCCCAGTCGGGGGACAGTTCAGTGCTCAAGGACATTCAGCCTCCCATCTTCGGGTAAGCATCCTTTGAGATGCACAATAATGCGGAATCGCTGAACAGAAACTTTGAGCCAAGTTCTGTATCTATGAAGAGGGCCTCAATTGTGATCCTGGGTTCATGTTGCACTACATGTGACTCCAATGTGCTGTTCTGTGTCTGTAAAATCTTCCTTACTATCCAGTTTTGACACCATCACCTTGATAATTTGTTATGATCCCATCACCAGAATTAGTTTGTACAGTTTTAGATGGCATATTACTTAGGATACACACTTGGCATGTGACTCTTTTACCCATCAAGTTACTCCAGCTGTTTAGTTGCTCTCCAGCACAATGTGATATTTGATTTTTTTGGAATTATCTCTCTGCCTTAATTAATCAGATCTTAGACCATCCCTTCACTTGTTACTCAGCTGTTGACACTTTACTCCCAATGTCTGTCCCTTTCGATCACCCACAGAGACTTGTTATGCAGCCTGTCGACACTCCCACTCACACCATGTGTACGATCTTTATATCGGTCTGCCTATAAATTCTGTGTTCTGTGTGTTTCCCTCCTCTTCACCTGATGAAGGATCAGTGCTCCGAAAGCTTGTGATGTCAAATAGCCCTGTTGAACTGTAACCTGGTGTTGTGTAGATTCTAACGTTCTCCACCCCAGTCCAACACTGGCACCTCCACATTGTAATGGACAGAGATGAACGACTTTGTCTTTAGACACGGAGAGAAGAAGAGGAAGAGAAACCTGGAGGATTCAGTGAAGGTAAAAGGAGTGGGAGAGAAGGGAAGTTAGGATGAGGTGATGGCCTTGTGCAGTTATCACAGGCTGTTCATCCAACCACTCAGAAAATGTTCTGGGAACCTGAATCCAAATTTCACCAAGGAGATTTCCCAACACTAAAAATCTGGAATTAACTGGCCCGGTGGCTCAGTGGCTTGCCATGCTGCCTTATAGCGCCAGGGACCCGGGTTCGATTCCCACCTCGGGTGACTGCCTGTGTGGAGTTTGTACATTCTCCCCGTGTCTGCATGGGTTTCCTCCAGGTGCTCCGGTCTCCTCCCACAGTCCAAAGGTGTGCAGGATAGGTGAATTGGCCACGCTAAATTGTCCCATAGTTTTCAGGGATATATAGGTTAGGTGCCATCAGTCAGGGGTAAATATAGGATATAGTGGAATGGGTCTGGGTGGGTTTCTCTTCGGAGGGTCACTGTGAAGTTGTTGGGGCGAAGGACTGTAAGGATTCTATGTAATGCGTAACCTTGGGGGCATCATGGTGGCTCAGTGTTTAGCACTGCTGCCTCATAGCACCCAGGTTTGATTCTAGCCTCAGGCCACTGTCTATCTGGAGTTTGCACATTCTCTGCCCGGGTTTCCTCCAGATGCTCCAGTTCCCTCCCACAATCCAAAAGACGTGCAGGTCAGGTGAATTGGCCATGCTGAATTGCCCATTGTGTTAGGTGCATTAGTCAGGGGTATATACGCGGCAGGGGAATGGGTCTGGGTGGGTTACTCTTTGGTGGGTCGTTGCGGACTTGTTGGGCTGAAGGGTCTGTTTCTGCACTGTGGGGAACCGAATCAGGTATCTCAAAAGGAAGATTTTACAGACATAGAACAGTATGCTGGGGTTATGTTCAATGTGACATGAACCCAAGATCAGAGTTGAGGTTTTCTGCATGGTTACAGGACTTAGCTATCAGTTTCTGCTTGGCAATTCTGTGTTGTTGTTTACCTCGAAGGCTGCGCTGGAGAACACATACCTGAAGATCAGAGGCTGAATATCCTTTACCTCTGAAGGAGGGAGCAAACATTCCTGTCTGGGACATTGTTGCACGGTGTCCATTCATCAGTTGCCATAGTGTCTGCCTGGTCTCGCCAATGCAATCAAAAGAAACATTCCTTGGTTTTTGGCAGATACAAAAAGCTCTCGTTCACTCATCTCCTTCAGAGCAGGGAGAACGGCCATCCCTGTGCAGTCTGACCCTACATGTGGCTCCAGACCCACAGGAATGTGCCTCACTGTGAACTACTCCCAGGAAAGTTAGGGATGGGTCATAACTGCTGGTCTAACCAATCCCAGTGATATCCCTTGAATGAATGAACACAATTGTGAATGAATGACAGAACCAACAGATGGACAGAATGAGAAATGAATGGAAGTAAAAAGAGAGATGTGGACAAATTATGAATGTTTGAGGGGAGAAATAGCTTCCATGAATTGTCTCATGTTGAACGTATCATATTAAGCATTAAATGATTTGTTTCCTGGTGAATATTGTGAGTGTGCTTGATTGTAATTCATCTGACATTTGTAAAGGGAATCAAGGAAGATCAAGACACAACATTCATAACATGCATTTTTCCTCAGGTTGTGTCCACACGAATTAGGATGGCAAATTTGTGAAAGGATAGAAGTCAAACAAAGACACAATGCCCACAAGATGTATTTTTCTTCACTTTTATTTCTTTCCCCCTGAGTACTCTCTCAGACATGGACAGAAGCATCCCCAATGTTTTGTGAAGGAGAGAAAAGGAGGTGAGGGAAGTTTTCCACGTCCCATGGCTCAAGTAGACAATTTCGCCTCTTCATCTCTTTACGTGGAGAATAACAGGGGAATTCAGGTGAGAGGTGAAGATTGGAGAGAGCTCAGAGATGGGCATAAACTGTGTGGGATGCTTCAGTCTCAATCACTTTTCTTATTTTGATGTAGGGATACATTCACGGATGAGAGTGAAGGGATATTTCAGAGCCCTCTTCAGCTCCTCTCTGAATTTACTCTGGGTCAGGGCATAAAGGGCAGTGTTTGTACAGGAGCTCAGGTAGAAGAGCACAGTCCCAGATATATCAGCGATCATAACAGGATGGTCATAACTCGGGTAAAAATGGTTGTTGGTAATCTTCATCAGTAAGAAAACACTGATCTTGGTCATCCACAACAATATAAAACTGCCCGAGACAACAAACAGCAGGATGATGGATTTCCTCCTGTTGACCATCTCTGCATCTCCTCTCTGGTCCCTGTTACTGGGAGCTCGGAGACCCTTGCGTGCCCGATTTGCCAAGACAATGTGCCTGACAGTCAGAGCATTGAACAGCAGGATCAGGAGGTAGGGGATCAATGGGTTCAGCAACTGGTGGAACCAAAAAAATGCCACCCATCCTGGCAAGATATAGAACTCTAGTCTGTTGCCACAGCCCCAGGGCACACCACCCCATGTGCCCAAAGATTGGTATCTGAAGTAAAATGGAATGTTCCTCAAAATGCTCACTGACCAGACAATGGTCACCACCAAGGCTGCTGTTCTGGCAGAGCAATATCTGGATTTCAGATTGTGGCAACAAATGGCCACAAAGCGGTCAATAGTGAAAGTGATGGTCAACCAGACGGAGCAGTCAGTAGTGGCATAGCCCATGATGTAGTTAGTACGGCACACTGCTGTGTAAAACAAGAAGGAAACTGGGAAATATTTGAAAGCCAGTGTTATAAGTATAATGTTGAAGACAATGACCAGTAGATCAGCTGTTGCCATGGAAATCAAATAGAGAGAAGTACTCTTGCTGATGCCACACCTCCCACGAGAGAGAATCACAATCGTCACTAGGTTAGCTGCAAGAGACATTGAAAAGTTATTCCATATGTGGGATCATGAATTTTCAGTGTCACAGTGGGCACCCAGATCACAGAGAGATGGTTCCAACAACAAGTACAGGGAGGAGTTCAAATGGATAACCACCAGATGTGTCATGGAACTTTATCTTCCTCACTTTGAGCAAAGATCACTTTATAATTCAGGAAATGAGTACCCAACATTGAACAACATCCGATAAGCAATAATCTCATTAATTCAAGATATTTCTTGCTACCTTAGTGTGGGATATTGATTGAGCAAGGGAGATTAGTGAGGAAACCCAGGATTACTAGTGTGTTGGGATCTTTCCTATCCAATAACGCAGGCAGAAGTGCCTTTGGCTTGAAATCACATCCAAGATCAGCCTCTCAGACTGCCCAGTACGCTGGCAGCATTACTTTGCAGGACAGCGTTTGAATAATGTGCTACAATTCTGGAATTCATTTTCAACACAGAATCTTCAGATTCAACGTTTACCACACATTGAACCAAAGTTCATGAATAGGGTCAAAAAGCTAAACGAAGTGGGAGTCACCAATACATAATACACAATTTGGAGAGCTAATTACAAGATTGCCTCATTCAAAGTGGTTCCACACAGAACTCTCCCTTGTACAATGAGATAAATGCGACCAGAGTGAATGACTACAGACACTAGTCAATTTATTCATGACTGAGAACAGACAGGAGTTGAATTGACCTCCTAGAAAATTCCTGTGAGGTGTTGGAATTCACACCCAGAGTAAATGACTAAAGCTATGGCTGGGTATTGAATTGATGATACAACCGGAAATTGAGTTTGTTTTTTTTGTTCAGTCTTGACTTAAGGGTGTAGCTGTTTGTTCCAGGTAGACTTACTCATCCCTAGTTGCCCCCTTGAAAAGGTGGGGGGGGGTGAGCTGCCTTCTTGAACTGCTGCAGTCCATGTGCTGTGGGTAGACCCACAATATCCCTGGGGGAGGGAATTCCAGGATTCTGACCCAGCCACACTGAACGAACAACGTGAAGCTTCCAAGTCAGGATGATGAGTGTCTCGGAGGGGAACTTGCAGGGGGTGGTGTTCCCATGTATCTGCAGACCTAGTCCTTCATCATGTCTTTGGAAAGTGCTGTCGAAGGAGCCTTGGGGATATTTCGTGATTGCATCTTGTCGATGGTACACACTGCTGTTCCCATAGTCCTGCACATTCTTCCACTCCAGAATGAAAACAAAATTCCACCTAGGGTGCCTGGAATGAATCCCTCCCTCCCATTCCCTTCAGCAGTACATCCCAGTCTCTAACCACTCACTACCATGAAACAGTGTTCCCTCAAAGCTCATTTGTTCCTCTTGCCCATTGTATTCTATCTAACAATCCCATCCAGTCTGCAGGTTGGCCAGTTAGCTTTACATCATTGACACCAGCACATGTAGGGCTTACCACAAAGGCAAATTCCTTCTGTCAGAATTGGATTCCATTGTTCACTCCTGCAATGTTATAAATTACACAAGTGTCCTGCATTCCGTGGGGATGCATAGACTGATAGAATGATAGAACATAGAGGGATCCCATTCAACTCATACCTCTGGTCCTGAGAGGGAACTTTCTACCTCATCATTCTAGTATCTCCCACACTTTATATGTACTCTACCTGAGATGATGTTTCCTCTGATGGGGGAGTCTAGGACCGGGGGTACAGTCTAAGCATAAATGGGTGAAAGTTTAAGACTCAGATGGGGAGTATTATCTTCTCTTTGAGGGGTGTGAGCCTTTTGAATTGTTTGCTACTGACAGGACTGTGAGGGGTAAGAGTCCTTGTGCATGTTTAAGGCTGTGTCAATAGATTCTTTTGTCAGTTGGTGAACGAACTGTAATGGGGAACGAGAAGAACATGAGGAATGTTGGACCTGATATGATCCGCTTTATCGGTCAAGCAGGCTCCAGGGGAGTTTTCTCCTGTTTTTATTCTGCCCATGCCCAGTACCCCCACCTCCAACCCCACTCCCCGTCACCTCCAGTTCCAAGGATATTGCGCAGCCTCTTTCCACTCTCCATACAACCGAAGATTTTCATTCCTGGTAACATTCCATTAAATAGCACTGCAGCGTCCCCAAGGTCACCCCTTCAAGCAGTCCATCCACATCCCACTTCCAAACTAATCCATCAAATATCTCACCATAAAACACAGACAGAACTATAAACACCACATTCAGTAACGGGGAAGATCTCCTCACCTGGAACACAGACAATTGCAAAGAAATGGAAGAAAGCGAATAAGACCTGCAGAATTATTGGTCCTTGCATTGTTAATGTTGGGTGATCTCATTCATTAACTCTCGCGCAGGGCTTGGAGTCTGGACTGAGCTCCTGGGATAAGAATCAACACTCCTTTATACATGATCGTAAACACCGTGTGTGACGGCTGGTGTCTGTTCCAGTCTATTAAACACTCTCTTCAAAATCATCCACATTACATTGTGCATTCCCACAACACCGGTATATTCCATGTGGAACTGCTAAAGGATTGTGAACAGCACTCCCTGATGGAATGATTCCAAACTTGTTTTCCAAACCGTGTTCTGCCAACATGTGTTTTTGTTCACTTGGATCAGTTTTCCTCTGTGTTTAGTTTTGTTTCACGTGTCAGTCGCTCAGTCTATTGTTATCGATGGAGGGTTTGCTTTCTGGAATTTAGGGCCAACAATAGATTGCTGCCCATTATCTTCTTGAGAGGGCGTTCCTAACTGTGCTTTGAGTATTAACTAGCACATGAATTATATTTGCAAATGAAATGGTCCTAAAATAATAAATATAATTCTATATCTCAGACAGATAACAATATTCATGTCAAAATCTTTTGCAATGAAAAAAACAATAAAGCAATCAGATGGATTTTAACTGAGCCCATTGCTGCTCCATCAATTGGAGTCCAACTCAAACCATCTCTATCCAACTAGGTCCATTGGAACTCAACTGAGCTCAGCTCATGAAGCTTTCACACACCTGAACTCACTCTGTTCGAGTTCAACACAACACCCAGGTGCAATAAGTCCAAATCCAATGGAATCCAATGTCATGGCATATTTAGCAACAGTTTTGTATTTGTCCCTATCACTACGTTGCTCAATTTGTTCCAGTCGAGTTAATATGCACAGCTGGACAGATCTGCTGCCAATTTGTGTTTTTTTTCTGTTTGAAACATACATCTGTTATTCATCCTGACAAATGATGGATACTCTACTCAAAGTAGCATTGAAAAACAAAATACTTTGTTTTAGTTTTCGTCTTACAGTCTTTAGGACATTTGCAAGAATGCAAATTCAAGTGGAAAACCACCATTGATACTGCCTGCTTCGGTATTCAGACACGGAATGGGAATGTTAGCTCTTCCCAAACAACATGGAACAGTTGTTAAGGAAGTGATGAAGGAAACGGGCAGTGCATTTAAAGTTGGTCACAAAGTAAGCAAAGACAGCTTTCCACCGAATGGAGCAACTGAAAATTTGATGTCTTCTGTGATCTAGTGATGGGTACTGCCTTGAGTCACGGAAAGGTCAGTTCCTTCATCACAAGAAATTCAATGTTGCACCAAGGAAACAGATAGATCTATCCGTGTGTGACAATCAGGGTGAAGAAATAGAGAATCATTGAAGATGGTCACCGCAGTGTTAACATTTCTCAATGGTGTTTGGATTGGAAAGGGAACCCAGTTAGGCTTCAGTTTGATAAACCCTTGGTTACACTTGATCTGTGTAAGTTCATCACTGTGTAAGGGACCGCTCCTCAGGAAGATGGTACTGGCCTTTGGAGAATGTACAGTGTGGATTCAGCTGAATGACAGGAGGAGATAAAGGATGGGATTATGTGTGTGGAAAGGGGGAAACAGGAATGGGACAGTGGCGGGGAAGGGAGTTTTAAAATTTAATCCACATGCATTGAGAGACTGACATGGTAAAGTACCTCAATCATTCAGGTAGAGTAAGGATCTGGAAACCTTCCACCCAATCGCTAACCATGCTGGGAATTAATTGCATCATGCATTGTTAGCACGGACACAATTCTCTTGTACAAACAGACAAAGGGCGAGTGAGGAAAGTTAGCTGCATCATCTGACTGAATGATATGCTGTACCAGTGGGCTTCACCCTTTCTGGGTCTCTGAAAGTGGGGTTCAACTGTCCCTTTCCACAGTGGGTTTTCATGGAGAGCAGAGGAGAGGTGAGGGAGAACTGTCAGCTACTCAGTTATCTTGGCTTAGGAGAGAGGTAAAGAGAGAGAGAGACAGAGACAGAGAGCAAGAGAGAGAGAGAGAGATGGAAGCACACTCTATCCAGTCTGTTGCCCATCCTGAGGGATGATGAACAATAAACGCTGGCCCAGATAGTGACACCCATATCCTGTGGCTGAGTAAAACATAAAAGTAGGGGGGAAGGGTAGCAGGGTTAGAGGAACAAGTCTGCAAAGGCCATAGATGGCCAAGGATGTTACAAATATGGACAGCATGGTGAGGCTGGAAGAGATTGCAGAGAGAGGCAGGTTTGTAGGGTCTGAAGACATTCACAGTGATCAGACGGTAACTTATATGATTCAATGCGCAGTCGGAGAGTCATTGACGTCTACAGCACAGCTCATCGGGTAGACGCTGGCCAAAAATCCACCGAGCTATTCTCATTACATTTTCTAATACTTGGTCCATATCCTGGAACATCTCGCCATTGTAAGTACATTTCTAAATACTTCTTCAATGTTAGAAGGCTTTCTGCTTGTACCACTCTGACAGGCAGAGAGTTCCACTTTCCCACCACCATCTTTGTGAAAACATTTTCCTCACATCCCATCTAAACAACCTGCCCCGACCTCAAATCTAGGTCCCTGGTTCTCCATGCTTTCAATCAGGGGGAAAAGCTAATTCCTGTTTCCCCTGTCTGTGTCCCTCATACAGTTACACATCTCAACCATGTCTCCCCTCAGTCACCTCTGCTCCAAGGAAAGAAACCCACTCTGCCCAATTTCTCCACATAACTGAAACTCTGTCCAGCCCAGACAACACGCTGGTAAATCTCCCTCTGTACCCTCTCCAGTGTAAACACACCCCTCCTATCATGTGGATTCCAGAACTGCACACAATACTCTCGCTGTGGTCTAACTGAAGTGCACTGGAAATCCAGCCCCACTATTCACCAAGTTCTCAAGAACGTGAACATTTGATGAAAGCACCACACTGCCCAATTGTGCACAAATATCCAATTTCTGTTAAAGGGATATGCACACCTTTTTAGCATAATCGTAAAAAGAACTATTTATTGCAATCAAATTATTTTTAACAAATTTCAAAACCTGTGTGCAATCGCCAATCTGCAACTATAAGTTTATTGTTTGCTCTTCAAAGACTTTTGTTCACACAGAGAGATGCACAAAAAGGATGGAGGAGGTATGAACATTATGCGTGGAGGTAAAATAAAATCAAGGAAACATAAATTAATAGCTCCAGTTCAGGTATGTTTCTCTCTTTCAGATTCTTTCGATTTCTTCACAAAAGTTTGATGGTGAACGAGGTTGTGGGGACACCAATTCTCAGTCTCCCATTGAGTGCTTGAAAATTTGTCATTTCTGTTTGCCTGGAAGTGATTTCCATTTGTCCCTTTTACCAGAGGGTTTTCAGGGAGAGCAGAGGAACGCTGAGAGGGAGTGCTGAGCTACCAGGGTGTCTTTATTCAGTTCCCCATGCAGAAAGGAGAGAGTGATAGAGATGCTCTGTCTTCACAGGCTGGCCCTTACACCTGTATTCTCCACACACTTGGCTGCACTGACCTGCCCAGGAAACAAACAAGAGATTGTCAATGTGCTGAGCTCTCCTGAACACACAACAACTGGTGCTGATTAAGAACCAATCAAATTGTGCCTTGCCTGAACACACCCTCTCTCTCACCCACAAGCACACACACACACAGACAGATCCACGCACTGTCACACTTTCTTACTGTTTCACACAGACAGATGCACACACACGCACATACTCTGTCTCTCTCTCTCAAACACACACACACGCACACCGAAACACACAGGTTCTCACACACACACACATACTCTGTCTCTCTCTCACACACACGCACATCCACACACCAAAACACACAGGCTCTCTCACACACACGCACATACTCTGTCTCTCTTTCTCACACACGCACACACGCACACCGAAACACACAGGCTCTCTCACACACACGCACATACTCTGTCTCTCTCTCTCACACACGCACATACACACACCGAAACACACAGGCTCTCTCACACAAACGCACATGCTCTATCTCTCTCTCTCACACATGCACACACGCACACCGAAACACACAGGCTCTCTCACACACACACACATACTCTGTCTCTCTTTCTCACACACGCACACATGCACACCGAAACACACAGGCTCTCTCACACACACACACACATACTCTGTCTCTCTCTCTCACACATGCACACACGCACACCGAAACACACAGGCTCTCTCTCACACACACGCACATACTCTGTCTCTCTCTCTCTCTCTCACACACGCACACACGCACACAGAAACACACAGGCTCTCTCACACACACGCACATGCTCTATCGCTCTCTCTCACACACGCACACATGCACACCGAAACACACAGGCTCTCTCACACACACGCACATACTCTGTCTCTCTCTCTCTCTCTCACACACGCACACACGCACACAGAAACACACAGGCTCTCTCACACACACGCACATGCTCTATCGCTCTCTCTCACACATGCACACACGCACACCGAAACACACAGGCTCTCTCACACACACGCACATGCTCTATCGCTCTCTCTCACACATGCACACACGCACACCGAAACACACAGGCTCTCTCACACACACGCACATGCTCTATCGCTCTCTCTCACACACGCACACATGCACACCGAAACATACAGGCTCTCTCACACACACACGCAACAATTCTTTTTGAGACACTCTCTTGCTACCCCAACAAGACAATAATTTACATAAAACTGTCAATTTGACCCACTAATTGTTCTCAAATTGAATCAGTTTTACCGCTCAGTTTTCTTGGTAGAAGAGCAACATTCTGTCCCATTTTTGTTTGTGGACAATAATAAAAATAATCGTGCCTTCACATGTCTCCACCCTTAAGAGAGATGAAGCACCTTTCCCAAGATGCATTTATTCACCAAGTGCCTGATATACAGACAACAGAAAACAAAACTTACCTCCATTGGTACTGAATCATAGCTGATTCAAGACTTTTTAATAATGTTTTAATCACCTTCCATTTAAATTGTTAACTCAATCCTTTGATTTTACACTCTCCACAATTCACCTACTTTCACATTATCTTTCCAACTGAAGGTACAGCCCCTAACTGCCATCTTTGTGAAATAGATAACAGCAGTTGGTTATTAATGAGGTCAGTCTCTGGGAATGGGTTCCAGCAAGTCTGGAAAAGTCCTTACCTCAGGAAGGTGATAAATGTTGAATGGTAACTGGGATATCGGGGAGGATGGGGTCAGCCTGTCAGGGAGAGGTCACAGATTGGATTGCGTTTGGACTGTGTTTCCTGTTTGTGTGGCTATTAATGCTGCAGCATACAGATTTGAAATCTTCAAACCTAACTTCCCTTCTCAGCTCTTGGAAGCTTTCGAGAACAGAAAACTAAATTATAAGTATGACTGCCTTTATCTGAGTGAACTGTAAAGTGGCTCTCATCCACATCTTCAGAAAATCAGCAAAGGAAAATTCATCCCTGCCCATGAACCATCCTATAAACCGCTGAAATAATCTGGTCAGTTTTCTTATATACTTTAATGTGTCCCTGAACTGTGTTTGTTTATCTGTCTGTCTACTGTGTGAATGAGACTGAAATCAAAGCTAATGGAGTGTAAAGTGTAGACCAATGGGAATACTTTGCTGGTTAGATTTACTCTGTTAAAATTACTCCTTTGTTAATAAATTGTTAAGCCCTTTAGATTAGATTACTTACAGTGTGGAAACAGGCCCTTTGGCCCAACAAGTCCACATCAACCCTCTGAAGAGCGACCCATCCAGACCCATTCCCCTACATTTACTCCTTCACCTAACACTATGGGCAATTTAGCATGGCCAATTCACCTGACCTGCACATCTTTGGACTGTGGGAGGAAACCGGAGCACCCAGAGGAAACCCACGCAGACGCAGGGAAAACATACAAACTCCACACAGACAGTCACCCGAGACAGGAATGGAACCTGGGTCTCTGGTGCTATGAAGCAGCAGGGCTAACCCACTGTGCCACCGTGCCACCCACCATATTTACCATACAAACCAGTGTCTTGAATTGATTATTCACAGAGTCTGAACCAGCTATTTAACAGGCTGTTTAGGAAGTATTGTGTCAATTTTGAGGGTCTATGAATGATTTAACTTTACTGTGTTGTGAATACAGAGGGAGGGAGGATGATTTAATCCGTCTGTCTGTCTCCATGTTGTAACAGAACATCAATATCGTGTGACTTTCCCCAGTCTCAATGGACAATGAAATGCAGCATGGGATTGCAAACTGATTCAGGATGAAACACATCACTCTCCTCCTGCTCAATATTCAATGTCCCTATCAGGACTAATGGATCACAGGGTTTAGGGAGAAACCTGGAACAGGGGACTGAGTTGGATAGCAGAGTACAGATAACCAACCTCCACATTTTCTCTGTAACCTCCTCCAGACCCCCTCCCTATCAATATAACCTTCTCCAGACCCCCTCCCTATCTCTGTAACCTCATCCAGCACCAATACCTCTCTCGACCTCTGTAACCTCATCCAGCACCAATACCCCTCCCTATCTCTGTAACCTCATCCAGCACCGATACCCCTCTCGACCTCTGTAACCTCATCCAGCACCAATACACCTCCCTATCTCTGTAACCTCATCCAGCACCAATACCCCTCCCTATCTCTGTAACCTCATCCAGCACCAATACCCCTCCCTACCTCTGTAACCTCATCCAGTACCAATACCTCTCCCTATCTCTGTAACCTCATCCAGCACCAATACCCCTCCCTATCTCTGTAACCTCATCCAGCACCAATACCCCTCCCTATCTCTGTAACCTCATCCAGCACCAATACCCCTCCCTATCTCTGTAACCTCATCCAGCACCAATACCCCTCCCTATCTCTGTAACCTCATCCAGCACCAATACCCCTCCCTATCTCTGTAACCTCATCCAGCACCAATACCCCTCCCTACCTCTGTAACCTCATCCAGCACCAATACCCCTCCCTATCTTTGTAACCTCATTCAGTCGCTGTACCCACCTATCTCTGTCACCTGATGCAATCGCTACATCCCTCCCTATCTCTGTCATCTCCTCCAGTCCCTACACCCCCTCCCTATCTCTGTCATATCATCCTGTGTCTACACCCCCTCCCTACCACTGTAACCTCCTCCAGCACCAATACCCCTCCCTATCTTTGTAACCTCATTCAGTCGCTGTACCCACCTATCTCTGTCACCTGATGCGATCGCTACATCCCTCCCTATCTCTGTCATCTCCTCCAGTCCCACCACCCCCTCCCTATCTCTGTCATATCATCCTGTGTCTACACCCCCTCCCTATCACTGTAACTTCCTCCAGCACCAATACCACTGCCATTCTCTGTAACCCCCTCCAGCCCCGGCACTCCTCCCAATCTCTGTAACCCCCTCCAGCCCCTACACCCCCTCCCTATCTTTGTACCCCCTCAAGCACCCACATCCCCTCCCTATCTCTGTAACCCCCTCCAACACCCACACCCCCTCCCTATCTCTGTAACCCCCTCCAGACCTACATCCTGTCCCTATCTCTGTAACCCTCTCCAGCCCCTACACCCCTCCCTATCTCAGTAACCCCCTCCAGCCCCTACACCCCTCCTTATCTCTGTAACCCCCTCCAGCCCCTACACCCCCTCTCTATCTCTGTAACCCCCTCCAGCCCCTACACCCCTCCTTATCCCTGTAACCTCCTCCAGCCCCTACAACCCCTCCCTATCTCTGTAACCCCCTCCAGATCTACACCCCCTCCCTATCTCTGTTACCCTCTCCAGCCCCTACACCCCTCCCTATCTCAGTAACCCCCTCTAGCCCTTATACACCTCCCTATCTCTGTAACCCCCTCTAGCCCCTATACCCCTCCCTATCACTGTAACCCCCTCTAGCCCCTACACTCCCTCCCAATCTCAGTAAACCCCTCCAGCCCCTACACCCCCTCACTATCTCAGTAACCCCCTCCAGCCCCTATACCCCCTCCCTATCTCTTAACCTCCTCCAGCCCCTACACCCCCTCCCTATCTCAATAACCCCCTCCAGCCCCTATACCCCTCCCTATCTCAGTAACCGCTCTCTGTCTTGGTAAACCCCTCCAGACCCTATCCCGTCCCTATCTCGGTAACCCCCTCCAGCCCCTATACCCCTCCCCATCTCAGTAACCGTTCCCTATCTTGGTAAACCCCTCCAGACCCTATCCCGTCCCTTTCTCGGTAACCCCCTCCAGCCCCTATACCCCTCCCCATCTCAGTAACCGCTCCCTATCTTGGTAAACCCCTCCAGACCCTATCCCGTCCCTATCTCGGTAACGCCCTCCAGCCCCTATACCGCTCCCCATCTCAGTAACCGCTCTCTATCTTGGTAAACCCCTCCAGACCCTATCCCGTCCCTATCTCGGTAACCCCCTCCAGCCCCTATACCCCTCCCCATCTCAGTAACCGCTCTCTGTCTTGGTAAACCCCTCCAGATCCTATCCCGTCCCTATCTCGGTAACCCCCTCCAGCCCCTATACCCCTCCCCATCTAAGTAACCGCTCTCTATCTTGGTAAACCCCTCCAGACCCTATCCCGTCCCTATCTCGGTAACCCCCTCCAGCCCCTATACCCCTCCCTATCTCAGTAACCGCTCTCTATCTTGGTAAACCCCTCCAGACCCTATCCCGTCCCTATCTCGGTAACACCCTCCAGCCCCTATACCCCTCCCTATCTCAGTAACCGCTCTCTATCTTGGTAAACCCCTCCAGACCCTATCCCGTCCCTATCTCAGTAACTCCCTCCAGCCCCTATACCCCTCCCCATCTCAGTAACCGCTCTCTATCTTGGTAAACCTCTCCAGACCCTATCCCGTCCCTATCTCGGTAAACCCCTCCAGCCCCTATACCCCTCCCTATCTCAGTAACCGCTCTCTATCTTGGTAAACCCCTCCAGACCCTATCCACTCCCTATCTCTGTACCCTCCTCCAGCCCCTACACCCCTCCCTATCTCAGTAACCGCTGTCTATCTTGGTAAACTCCTCCAGACCCTATCCCCTCCCTATCTCTGTACCCTCCTCCAGCCCCTACACCCCTCCCTATCTCAGTAACCGCTGTCTATCTTGGTAAACCCCTCCAGACCCTATCCCCTCCCTATCTCTGTACCCTCCTCCAGCCCCTACACCCCTCCCTCCACCCCTCCCTATCTCAGTAACCGCTCTCTATCTTGGTAAACCCCTCCAGACCCTATCCCGTCCCTATCTCGGTAACCCCCTCCAGCCCCTATACCCCTCCCTATCTCAGTAACCGCTCTCTATCTTGGTAAACCCCTCCAGACCCTATCCCGTCCCTATCTCGGTAACTCCCTCCAGCCCCTATACCCCTCCCTATCTCAGTAACCGTTCTCTATCTTGGTTAACCCCTCCAGACCCTATCCCGTCCCTATCTCGGTAACCCCCTCCAGCCCCTATACCCCTCCCTATCTCAGTAACCGCTCTCTATCTTGGTAAACCGCTCCAGACCCTATCCCGTCCCTATCTCGGTAACCCCCTCCAGCCCCTATACCCCTCCCTATCTCAGTAACCGCTCTCTATCTTGGTAAACCCCTCCAGACCCTGTCCCGTCCCTATCTCGGTAACCCCCTCCAGCCCCTATACCCCTCCCTATCTCAGTAACCGCTCTCTATCTTGGTAAACCCCTCCAGACCCTGTCCCGTCCCTATCTCGCTAACTCCCTCCAGCCCCTATACCCCTCCCTATCTCAGTAACCGCTCTCTATCTTGGTAAACCCCTCCAGACCCTGTCCCGTCCCTATCTCGCTAACTCCCTCCAGCCCCTATACCCCTCCCTATCTCAGTAACCGCTCTCTATCTTGGTAAACCCCTCCAGACCCTATCCCGTCCCTATCTCGGTAACTCCCTCCAGCCCCTATACCCCTCCCTATCTCAGTAACCGCTCTCTATCTTGGTAAACCCCTCCAGACCCTATCCCGTCCCTATCTCGGTAACCCCCTCCAGCCCCTATACCCCTCCCTATCTCAGTAACCGCTCTCTATCTTGGTAAACCCCTCCAGACCCTATCCCGTCCCTATCTCGGTAACCCCCTACAGCCCCTATACACCTCGCTATCTCAGTAACCGCTCTCTATCTTGGTAAACCCCTCCAGACCCTATCCCGTCCCTACCTCGGTAACCCCCTCCAGCCCCTATACCCCTCCCTATCTCAGTAACCGCTCTCTATCTTGGTAAACCCCTCCAGACCCTATCCCGTCCCTATCTCGGTAACACCCTCCAGCCCCTATACCCCTCCCTATCTCAGTAACCGCTCTCTATCTTGGTAAACCCCTCCAGACCCTATCCCGTCCCTATCTCGGTAACTCCCTCCAGCCCCTATACCCCTCCCTATCTCAGTAACCGCTCTCTATCTTGGTAAACCCCTCCAGACCCTATCCCGTCCCTATCTCGGTAACTCCCTCCAGCCCCTATACCCCTCCCTATCTCAGTAACCGCTCTCTATCTTGGTAAACCCCTCCAGACCCTATCCCGTCCCTATCTCGGTAACACCCTCCAGCCCCTATACCCCTCCCTATCTCAGTAACCGCTCTCTATCTTGGTAAACCCCTCCAGACCCTATCCCGTCCCTATCTCGGTAACCCCCTCCAGCCCCTATACCCCTCCCTATCTCAGTAACCGCTCTCTATCTTGGTAAACCCCTCCAGACCCTGTCCCGTCCCTATCTCGGTAACCCCCTCCAGCCCCTATACCCCTCCCTATCTCAGTAACCGCTCTCTATCTTGGTAAACCCCTCCAGACCCTGTCCCGTCCCTATCTCGCTAACTCCCTCCAGCCCCTATACCCCTCCCTATCTCAGTAACCGCTCTCTATCTTGGTAAACCCCTCCAGACCCTATCCCGTCCCTATCTCGGTAACTCCCTCCAGCCCCTATACCCCTCCCTATCTCAGTAACCGCTCTCTATCTTGGTAAACCCCTCCAGACCCTATCCCGTCCCTATCTCGGTAACCCCCTCCAGCCCCTATACCCCTCCCTATCTCAGTAACCGCTCTCTATCTTGGTAAACCCCTCCAGACCCTATCCCGTCCCTATCTCGGTAACCCCCTACAGCCCCTATACACCTCGCTATCTCAGTAACCGCTCTCTATCTTGGTAAACCCCTCCAGACCCTATCCCGTCCCTACCTCGGTAACCCCCTCCAGCCCCTATACCCCTCCCTATCTCAGTAACCGCTCTCTATCTTGGTAAACCCCTCCAGACCCTATCCCGTCCCTATCTCGGTAACACCCTCCAGCCCCTATACCCCTCCCTATCTCAGTAACCGCTCTCTATCTTGGTAAACCCCTCCAGACCCTATCCCGTCCCTATCTCGGTAACTCCCTCCAGCCCCTATACCCCTCCCTATCTCAGTAACCGCTCTCTATCTTGGTAAACCCCTCCAGACCCTATCCCGTCCCTATCTCGGTAACTCCCTCCAGCCCCTATACCCCTCCCTATCTCAGTAACCGCTCTCTATCTTGGTAAACCCCTCCAGACCCTATCCCGTCCCTATCTCGGTAACACCCTCCAGCCCCTATACCCCTCCCTATCTCAGTAACCGCTCTCTATCTTGGTAAACCCCTCCAGACCCTATCCCCTCCCTATCTCGGTAACTCCCTCCAGCCCCTATACCCCTCCCTATCTCAGTAACCGCTCTCTATCTTGGTAAACCCCTCCAGACCCTATCCCGTCCCTATCTCGGTAACTCCCTCCAGCCCCTATACCCCTCCCTATCTCAGTAACCGCTCTCTATCTTGGTAAACCCCTCCAGACCCTATCCCGTCCCTATCTCGGTAACACCCTCCAGCCCCTATACCCCTCCCTATCTCAGTAACCGCTCTCTATCTTGGTAAACCCCTCCAGACCCTATCCCGTCCCTATCTCGGTAACTCCCTCCAGCCCCTATACCCCTCCCTATCTCAGTAACCGCTCTCTATCTTGGTAAACCCCTCCAGACCCTATCCCGTCCCTATCTCGGTAACACCCTCCAGCCCCTATACCCCTCCCTATCTCAGTAACCGCTCTCTATCTTGGTAAACCCCTCCAGACCCTATCCCGTCCCTATCTCGGTAACTCCCTCCAGCCCCTATACCCCTCCCTATCTCAGTAACCGCTCTCTATCTTGGTAAACCCCTCCAGACCCTATCCCGTCCCTATCGCGGTAACCCTCTCCAACATTTCCAACATTCTCTGTATCTGTAGAACCTTCAATCCCGAAAACCGTTTGTGGAGATACCTGAGAGATTGGGTGAAAAAAATGCCCATCACTTTGTGGGAAACTGTAGAACCCCATATCTGTGTGAAAATACTATTTCACGATGATAAAAATCAGTTGTGAACGTGTCTCTACGGGCAACGAGAAAGATTCCAGAAGGAACGAGTCAATGAGAAACTGAAAGCGGTATCAGAGGTGTGTGATTTCTCTTTGCATGAGTCTCCAGTAATGGACAGTGTTGAAAGAAATGTTGAATATTTTGATTGTTAAGCTCATGAAAAAATGCCTTCTGTGTGATAGAGGTGTTTGCTATTTTTTCTGTCTTTCACCCAATAACCTGCTGCTGTCAACAAAGTCTATGATGCTTTGTGTGGCTGTGTCCTATTGACAAACCACGAAATTAATGAACCCCAAAATTAATGATTCCAGAACCAGGGGTCACAGTCTAAAGGTATGGGGTAAACCATTTAGGGCTGAGACCAGGAGAAATGCCTTCAACCACAGCGTGGTGAGCCTTTGGAATTGTTTACCTTTGCAAACTGTTGAGGGCAAAACAATCAATGTTTTCAAGATGGAGTCAGATACAGTTCTGAAAGCTAAAGGGATCTAAGGGTATGAGGAGAAAGCAGGAACAGGGGAGTGAGTTGGATAATCAGCCATGATTATATCAAATGGGGTTGACAATGAATTGATGGGATTAATGGAATACCCACGTCCCTATGTTTTATGTTTCAAGATGATCTATCAATTCAGTTTTCATTCTGGGATTGGCCTTGTTCCATAGCACAATCAGCTTGGACATTATCACGTTGTTGATTCATTCTTGTTTTAACTGATACCCACTGACTGTTGTGTGTAGGGTGAGGAATCTCATTGCTGTGTGCAATGTTTCATTCCTTGTCACATATGAACTACCACATTTGGCCATTCTGGGATGTGAGGTGGTTCCTCACTTGCTCAGGTACAAAAGGTGGAAAAATAAAAGGAGGCGTCCATTCAGCCCTCTGAGCCCATTCTGTCACACCATAGCCGTTCTGTCCCTCTCCTTGTTTGACCATCATGGATCCACATGCCTTGGCACTCTCACCCAACCAAAACATCACCATCTGAGCGTCAACATGGGCGAGAACTGAACTGAATTCTGGGAGAAAAGCAAGGCTGGTTCTCCAAAGGGAGATTTCAGGGAAAGGTCAAATTTATTTCTGATGGAGGCACTCATTGTGTCTGTTGTACTGGGGACCTGTTCTGGAATGGGAGAATTCTGCTTTCACACTTACTGAATAAAATGAAACATTTGTGTCTCAAATGGTGACTTTGTACAGCAGAATCAAAACAAGGTCATTTCTCTTGGTTTTGTGTCTACAACTAAGTCTCTCAATGCATGTCAAGGGGAACAGTGCACCAAATTCACACAACTCTGGGCTTTAGTCACGACACCCACAGTGACACATCCAGTGACTGACATAGAGGCAAATTTCAAATAAGTTGCCCATTTCCTCAACCAAGCATCGCCAATGTAGCAAGTATCAGTTTAAAAAACAAATACACTTATTTGTTCATGTAAGTGCTTGGGGGTGGGAAAGGGGAGAGATTAGAATTTGTTCCATCTCTATTTTCAAACGGCCAATGTAGAGGGAATGTACAATGTCACAGGAATTTGCTTAATGAGTCTGCTCAGTAACACTGGAAGTAACATGGACTGTGTCACAAGGGGTGTATCATACTGTGGATATAAGGAACTATTGACAATTCAGTTTCTGAACTTTTCCTGTAGATTCAGTGAATAGAGTCACCCATCATTCAAAGTCCAATAATTTTAGCAATTCGTTTTTTTGTCTTAAACTGCCGTCAGGTGTGGAGATCATCTTAAATTGTGAAACGGTTTTAGTCTGTCTAAATCTAATTGTAAGGCATTGGGAATTTGACTTTGAAATTTACAGCCGAGTGGTATTACATTGAAGATATTAATCAAGCAACTGCAAAGGCAGAACATTATATCTCTGCAGTATTTCATACACTGTACTCAGGGAGATAATTGTATTAAGGATAAGAATCTTCAGTGTGGTGAATGAATTAAAGAACTTGTACATTGGCCTCAGAACTGAGAGAGATGTTGAGACATCCTTTAGGTGTTTAAAGCTGGGACAATGCAAGTGAAGGGTGAATAACATTTCACTGCAAGATCATTTTCGCTGCAGGATCATTCTTTTGCGAGAGGGAAAGGATTCTTGAAAGGACCAGACGTGAAATAAGATTTTATCCCACGCAGCAATCCAGAATAAATTGCATTTCTTCCTGAGTAGATGCCGAGTTTGATATAAAGGGGAACAATTTCTAACGGACTCTTGAATAAGTACAGGAAAAGGTCAAAATCAAAGAACTGTAAGGAAAGATCAGAATAGTGAGACAATGAGACCAGTTAAATATTTCTTTCCTGAATCAGCGTTATGATTGGATTGGGATCCTTCTGTGCTCTATCACTCTGTCGATCTCTGATGGACATGTCATTATATAAAACTCAATCATGGAAGGAGCCTTGCGTAAGTTACAGCTTTGGATGAGAGAATAAGAGAGAACCACTCACCCTTGAAAGGAGGGGTTAGTTTTTAGAACATGGAACAGTAAAGCACGTGAACAGGCCCTTCGGCCAATCATGTCTGT
Source organism: Chiloscyllium plagiosum (assembly GCF_037043375.1). NCBI lineage: Eukaryota > Metazoa > Chordata > Chondrichthyes > Orectolobiformes > Hemiscylliidae > Chiloscyllium > Chiloscyllium plagiosum. Next base: position 31,980,870 of record NW_028270176.1, on the reverse strand, counting down.
GCCAAAAATATTAGTGCACATTCTGAATATATTTTGCAAGCATGTTGCAATGATGAGGGATATATTTATGGGTGAGAAATATGATTACAGTTCAAGTAATTGTAAATGTATAGCGCATGGGAAATCCTTATTCAGCAACACCTATAAAGGACTGTAATCATAATTCTCACCCATAAATGTACCCCTTATCATTGAAACATGCTCGCAAAATATATTCAGAATGTGCAATAATATTTTATTCATTAGTGTTATGTTAGTGCCACTGACTGGGCCAGCATGTATTGTGCAGAGTCTAGTTATAAGTCAGCTATGGGTCTGGAGTCATGTGCAGGCCTGACGGGGTAAGGATGGCAGTTTCCTTTCCAAAATAAACCGGGTGGTGGTTTTCCTTTAGGCAATCATTACAGAGTCATTATTAAACCCTTAAATGCTGACTGCTTTTGACTGAAGAATCCACAGTTGGATTTGAACCGACATCCTCAGAAGATTAGTACAGTGTCTGGCTTAATAGCTTTGCATGATATCACAAGGCCATCAGCTCGCCTACAATTAAGGGTTTGATGGTGTGGTCTCGGTAGTGTTTGCATCTTCACCTTTCTGCTCTGATTTTCCCCATTTTTGACTTGGAACCGTGAGTTGAAATTGAGAATTGTAATGTCACCTTTGAGCAACAGTGTATTCCCTTTTAAATAAAGAGAATATTAGACTGCAGCTTGCTTTAGGAACTGGCCTGGAGAGATAATGCCCATTAACCAATGCTTTAAGGACATTGTAGATGATTCAGCACCGAGATAGTGTTACGCTTGCGGAAGATGGCTGGATGTTGATCAAGGGAGGACCAGTGATGGCCAATTACCCACAGACCATGTTGAAAAGGAAAAGGAAAGTAAACATTGAATTGTGTGAGACTACAATGGCTGTAAGATGTGTATATTCTCCTGTATCCTTTTGTGAGAGAGGTTGAGACAGAGGTGACAAATGGTCTGTTCCAAGCTAATAAAATGAACAGCTTGTGAGGCCTTGGCTTTTTAAAAAATTTGGAACAATCGAAGCAGCATGAAAGGACGGGCTCAAGCTCCAACAGAAACAGGATTTTACTTTAACTTTCAGTCATTACTGCGTCGAGAAGTTGGATTTGGAAGCTGTTATTTCTGAAGGTTTGCCTACTCTTCCTGCTGCTAGAATTGCATGTGAGACAATCTATTTTACTGAATTTTCCTTTGCCATGGGTGTGTTTTTGATGTGTCACTATATTGGCACAGTTACTGTTTAAAATAAGCTGTTATTATGTTAAGGTTTCCAATAGAGTTAACTTTTACCAATTCTCCTTTGTTTTGCTGTTTTTATTTTAACCGTAGCATAAGAATAGAGTGTATTTTGCTTCAAGCCTGGTCATTTGAACAATCAAATTGCAGCTGGAACACAAAACCTTATTCTTACTTTAAAAATTGGAAAAGTTACAGTAGATGTAGGTTTGCTCACTGAGCTGGAAGGTTCGTTTTCAGACATTTCATCATCATACTAGGTAACATCATCAGTGAGATGAAGCACTGGTGGCATGGTCCACTTTCTATTTATGTGTTTAGGTTTCCTTGGGTAAGTGACATCATCTCCCGTGGTGATGTCATTTCCTGTTTTTTTCTCGGGGTGGTAAATGGGATCCAAGTCAATGTGTTTGTTGGTAGAGTCTACTCTATAACTCTATAGAGCTCAGCAAGCAAACCTACATCCAGAACCTCAACCTGAGCTACAAATCTTCTCAAAACTCACTAAAAGCGCGAGTCTATGCTACCTTCTTTTGAGAGAGGCTGGTGTAGTCCGTAACAATTGACTCTGATAGGGTTGCAAGAATGAGACAGATCTTACTTTTCGTTTGAAAGCTTCTGGATGGTGCTGCTTTTGTTTTGCTCTCTCACCTCAGTTATAGAATTGTTGACAATTCTGAGAAAATAATGTAAGAAATGAGTAACAATCTCCAGAAGTTGAAAAAGCTTCTTGTAAGGGCCAGTGACTTCAGAATTCTCACACAATACACAGTCCAAGTGCTTGAGATGAAACCCATCAACCAAAGATGTTCAGGTATTCATTGTTAAACTGGTTATCAAACTGGAGAATTACAGATCGCTTCTTTATAAATTAATTCCTTCATGTTTAGCACTGCTGTCTCACAGCACCAAGGGACCCAGGTTCAATTCCCGTCTCGGGCAACTGTCTGTGTGGAGATTGCACATTTTCCCAGTGTCTTCGTGAGTTTCCTTTGGGTGCTCCTGTTTCCTCCCACAGTCCAAAGATGTGCAGGTCAGGTGAATTGGCCATGCTAAATTGCCCATAGTTTTAGATACATTAGTCAGGGGTAAATGTAGTGGAATAGGTCTGGGTGGGTTGCTCTTTGGAGGGTCGGTGTGGACTTGTTGGGCCGAAGGGCCTGTTTTCATACTGTAGGAAATCTAATCTGAAAAAAATTGTCAGTCCTTCAATATGTGAGTGGACGTATATGATAAAGAATGATTGGATTTAAATTGTAGATATTGTTTATCGTGCCTTGCTGATTATCTGTGTTCCACTATGAATAATACATTGTTTTTTGTTATAAAATGAATTCATAAGATGTAATGTTATAAACTCTGGTGAAGAACAGTTGAGCAAATATGTTGGACATTGAATGTTTTCATTTTGTTGTGTTGTGAATCCAGTGAGAGGGAGGCAGTTTTGCTTTGGCTGGTTCTTCCTCTGCGAGAACAATCGAATCGATCAGACATTTTAAGATGAATTGGACTATTATGTTGAAAGGGAGATTGTACAGGTACACTAACATGGACAGAGAATGGCACAACACCCTTGGAAAGGAACACATTAGTGGACTTCATAGAGTTTGAAGACAATCAGCAGTTGTTACATGCTAACCATTAAACAAGTCTTTATTCCAGATTTTAACAATTTTAAATTTCGCCCTTTGTGATGGCAGGATTTGAATGAATACCACTAGATGTGTTAACCAGGTGCTTTAGCTTGCTAAATCAGTGACAGCAACACTGTGGCACCATCTTTGTCAGTTGTGTGGATAATGACCATGTCAATCATAGCTCATGATGCACTATATCCACAAACTTCTCAATTCATCTTCCAGTCGTTTGGGTGACAATTATGATTCTCTGCTGGGGCAAGTGTGGCATCACCAACGGTGTTTCCCTCTATTAAATCTCCATGGCAACAGGATATTTACTGGTCATTTTGTTTGGTGTCATAATCAATGCACTTGATCACAGATATTTCCCACTCTCATTCCTGTTCAACACAGCACTGCAAATGCCTGTGCTGCTATTGACTGTTCTGTCTGGTTGACCATCGCTTTCACCTTTGACCACTTTGTGGCCGTTTGTTGTCGCAATCTGAAAGCCAGACATTACTCTGAGAAAACAGCAGCAGCCGTGGTAAGCACTGTTTGTCTGGTGAGCATTCTGAGGAACATCCCATTTTACTTTAAGTATCAACCATATGGTCCATGGGGTGGTGTACCCTCGGGCTGTGCCACCAGACCAGAGTTCTACATCTTGCCAGGATGGTTGGCATTTATCTGGCTGCTGAACCCATTGATCCCCTACCTCCTGATCCTGCTGTTCAATGCTCTGACCGTCAGGCACATTGTCTTGGCAAATCGGGCACGCAAGGGTCTCCGAGCTCCCAGTAACAGGGACCAGAGAGGAGATGCAGAGATGGTCAACAGGCGGAAATCCATCATCCTGCTGTTTGTTGTCTTGGGCAGTTTTATATTGTTGTGGATGACCAAGATCAGTGTTTTCTTACTGATGAAGATTACCAACAACCATTTTTACCCCAGTTATGACCATCCTGTTATGATCGCTGACATATCTGGGACTATGCTCTTCTACCTGAGCTCCTGTACAAACACTGCCCTTTATGCCCTGACCCAGAGTAAATTCAGAGAGGAGCTGAAGAGGGCTCTGAAATATCCCTTCACTCTCATCAGTGAACAGCACAGATTACATGGACAGATGAAAGCAGAGGGTGAATTGACGTCAGAACAGTGCAGGTCAGGGTTATTGGAGCAATCACTGGGGTTCCAGCATGTTGTCTGACCAGTATGGACAGTGACTCCATATCATCGACCTCTCTGCATTAAGCACTGTTTCATCAGGAATCCAGGGGGTTCTTGGAAATATGCTCCCAAAGTCAG